>NW_026895962.1:0-194135 GCF_033153095.1 Gastrolobium bilobum | reverse complement strand
TGAAATGTACTCTTGATATTGCTGCTGAGTATATTCGAGGCATTAAAAGTAGAAATATTTTCTTTAACACGTATTTTCTATATAATTTTAATTTAAAAGTAATTTGAAACTGTTATGGATATGAATATCATATCCCAACTACCTAGTAAAATATCCAGAGGGATATTGAATCAGTTACATCTCAACAACCTCAAACAATTAAAAGGATATGAGATAAGGATCACACCCCAACAGAAAGAGGGAATCCAGCTACAATGGGGGGATTTCAGAGGCACAATCCTGGGAAGGTAATCCTATAAATAAGAGCCTAAGAACCCTAGGTAAGATTTCAGAACTCATTTATTACTTCTGCCCACACTGTGCACACACCCACCCCTTGGCTATAAGCCTATTGCTTGTGCGCAGTGATTGGGACCTCGGCTGTAAGCCTAGTATACACTTGATATACACTATCTCTGAGCGCATACCTTACGGTATAGCAATACGGTCTATCCAGGACCGAACATTGGCGCCGTCTGTGGGAACCCGTAAATTTCGACTCCCACCCCACGATGACGAACACACGTTCGACGTCGGGAACATCCCAAATGCCTCCGCGTCAACCACAGTCTCAGCCTTATGGCATGCCTCAACACCAACCTGCGTCGGAACAGCCCCAATTGGAACCAGACCCGGTGCTGGTTGAGGTACAGGTCGGCGAGGTCGGCACACAAGGACCGACTCCCAGACCCCAGCTGAACGCAACAGTTGCGGCAGTTCGTCAGCCTCCACACAGTGAGCCACCAAACGTGACAAACATGGCCATGGGAGCAATCCTTCAAAGGTTGCAAGAGATGGAAAACAGATTTCTGACCCAGCAGCGCATGGATGCACAAAGGATGGCGACGGTGGAGGCTGAACTGAGGACTTTGAACGCGGAAGGCCAGACTAGGGGAACCGGAGGGGTCGCAAACAACCGACCTCCCCAACAACATGCGGAAGGCGTACTTCAGAACGCCGCAGGCACCCAGCATCAGAACGCTGAAGACCTCCGGCATCAAAATGTTGGAGAACGACCTAGAAGGCCCGACAATGCTGGCGATGGAGGACCGCGGCAACTGAACGCGGCCCCACTCGAAGGGCACGCCCAGAATGGGCAGAACCTTAACCTCGGTAACAACCGAAATGGTGGTGGGTCGAACGACAACCAGGACGAAAATTATCTGGAGGATGAAGAGGCTAATGATAGCCCATTCACGGAGAGGCTCATGAACTTGGCCATTCCGCCGAGATTCAAAGGCACCAGAATACCTCCATACGACGGAAGTCAGGACCCAGAAGCCCATTTAGAGGCTTTTAAAACCGAGATGCTATTTAACGGGATCACTGGACCTATTAAGGCCAGGATCTTTGCGACAACGCTGACTGGCCAAGCGATGACTTGGATAACCAGGCTCCCTAGGAACTCAATCGACTCGTTTGAGGACCTAGCTCGGACCTTCCGACTCAACTTTGCAACAAGCAGGGTGCATCCGATGCCAGCCTATGCTTTAGGAAGAATCCGGTAGAAGGACAACGAATCGCTGAGGAAGTACCTCGACCGATTCAAGGATGCCGCCCTCAAGGTACGCGGGTTAACTGAAGCAGTGCACCTCCACTTAATCATCTCGGGATTGGATGGTGATTCCCCATTGGCGAGATTCATCTATAAGAACCCGGTGAACGATCTGGAGGGGTTCAGGAGAAGGTCGGACAAATACATTGACGTGGAGGACATGCAAAAGGTTTATGTCGAATCACGAGGACGAAGCCCTACTCGTCGGAGCCCGAGTAGGAAAAACAACAAAGATCAGGATCAGAAGGGATCCAAAAAAGCAAAGGACACTCGTGATAAAAGGTCGGAAGACCGGTCACCAAGGAGGAGATATGATGACTATACACCCTTAAGCATGGCTAGATCTAAGATATGGAAAGAGGTAGCACATACCGAAATGCGCAACGTCGAGAGACCTTGACCTCTCAGAGCCAAGTTCGGGTTAGATAAAAGCAAATACTGCGCATTCCATGACCAAAACGGTCACTACACAGATGATTGTTGGGACCTCCGGGATGCAATTAAGAAACACGTCATGGAGGGAAAGTTAAAGCAGTATATCATCCGAACACAGGGCAAGAAAAATAATAAGCGCAAACAAAGTAGCCGAAGCCGAAGTCGAAGCCCAAAGAGAGAGGATCGAAAGGACCAAAGAAAGGACCGACCTTCCAAAGGCAAAGAGGTCGATGAAAAGGATGACGCTTTTCCTGAAGCCGAGTTCGAATGCAACGTGATAAGTGGAGCCCTAGGAGGAGGAGGAGACTCGGCCAACGCCCGGAGAAGATACCTAAAAGAGGTCATGTCGGTAAGGGACAGGCCAACTTTTAAAGAAAAGGACGGCAAGCCGGCTCCCCCAAGACTGTTCTTCACTCAGGAGGAACTAGCGAGGGTTGTACCCGGACACACTGACAGATTGGTGATCACCGGAGTACTAGTCAACTGCCGAGTCAAAAGAATTTTTATTGACCACGGAAGTTCAGCTGACATCATTCTCTGGGACGCTTTCCAGATGATGAACTTGGACGAGAAGGACTTGAAGCCATGTATCACTGAGCTGGTCGGGTTTAATGGAGCGGCATCCCCTCCAAAAGGCTACATCGACCTAAAACTGACCTTGGGCACGAAGGATTCGTTCCGATCTGGTAGGGTTCGTTTCGTTGTAGTGGACACCTCGTCTTCCTACAACGTAATTATAGGTCGGCCCACAATTCATGAATGGGATATGCTGATCTCCACCAAACACCAAGCATTGAAAATGCTTGGGATGAACAACGAGGTCGTCACCATAAGAGGCGATCAAGAAGAGTCAAGAAAGTGCTACTACGAGACTCTACGAGTCCATCATGGAAATCCATCATCTCCAACCGGCTTAAAGAAGGAGGAACCAAAGGCCAATCCCTCAAGACGTGCGGAAGAGAGGTCAACTTGGTTGAGCTCGATGTAAGGGAGGAGCTCTTGGCACCTCGTCCTGAACCCCAAGGAGAATTGGAGGATGCCGACATTTCAGAAGACGGCGAAGGACGCACCAAGGTGGGAAAAGACCTAAGCACGGAATTCAAAGAGGAGCTAGTTTCTTTGTTAAAAGAAAACCGAGACGTTTTTGCGTGGAAAGCTTCAGAAATACCTGGAATTGATCCAACATTCTGCTGCCACAAGCTCTCCATGTACCCCGGTTCACGACCAGTATCCCAAAAGAAAAGGAAGATAGGGACAGACCGACGTCAGGCATTAAATGAGCACGTCGACGAGCTGTTGGCAGCCGCATTCGTGAGGGAAATACAGTATACCACCTGGCTGTCCAACGTAGTAATGGTAAAAAAGCCAAGTGGGAAATGGAGGATATGTGTGGACTATACCGACCTCAATAAGGTCTGCCCAAAAGACTCATACCCCATGCCAAGCATTGACCAGTTAGTTGACAATTCGTCAGGATTTCAGCTGTTATCATTTATGGACGCGTACTCAGGGTACAACCAAATTCCGCTACACCCTGAGGACCATGAGAAAACCGCCTTCATCACCGAGAAGGGAAACTTTTGTTACAAAGTCATGCCTTTCGGTCTCAAAAATGCAGGGGCGACATATCAGCGGATGATGAACCGCGTTTTTCAAGGGCAGATCGGAAGAAACCTTGAGGTATACATCGACAACATGATAGTTAAGTCGTTGCAAATGTCTGCACATATAAACGACCTCAGGGAAACTTTTGAGCAGCTGAGAGCTCACAGGATCAGGCTGAACCTGGCGAAATGCGCTTTTGGGATACCAGCTGGAAAGTTCCTGGGCTTCATGCTTACCAACCGGGGAATAGAAGTGAACCCCGACAAGTGTAGGGTCGTGCTCGAAATGAAGCAGCCCGAAAGTAAAAAAGAAATTCAACAGCTCACTGGACGCCTTGCGACCCTAACCAGATTCTTGCCTAAATCGGTGGAAAAGGCTTTGCCTTTCTTCAAGCTTCTAAAAAAGGAAGCCGAATTCGGATGGGGAGAAGAATGCAAGAAGGCATTCGAAAATATTAAAAGTTGCCTGGCCACTCCTCCCGTACTGACCAAACCAGAACCTGGGGAAACGCTGATCTTATACTTATTAGTCGGGGAAGAGGCCGTCAGTGCCGCCTTGGTACGAGAAAATGACAAATCACAACAGTCGATCTACTTTGTGGGTCGGGCCTTGCAAGGGCCCGAGCTTCGTTACCAGAAGCTCGAGAAAGTCGCATTCGCACTACTTACCACGGCGAGGAGGCTCCGACATTACTTTCAGAGTCACCGAGTTATTATGCGTACGAATCAGCCCATCAGGCAAGTCCTCCACAAACCGGACCTCGCTGGCAGAATGATAAACTGGGCAGTCGAACTCTCAGAGTTCGACATTGCATATGAGCCCAGGAAGGCGATAAAGTCCCAAGCGCTGGCCGACTTCATCCTGGAGCTAACCCCATCCAATGAAAAGGAAAAAGGAAATGATGATTTCTGGACAATACACGTGGATGGGTTGTCCAACTCCAAAGGAAGCGGAGCCGGGGTAATCATTGAGACCCCGGAAGGAGTGTCCATCGAGCATTCACTTCACCTGGCCTTCCCGACTTCTAATAACCAGGCTGAATACGAGGCGTTTATTGCCGGAATCATACAAGCAAGAGAGCATGGAGCCAGAAAAATCAAAATAATGAGTGATTCGCAGCTGATTACCTCACAGGTTGAGGGAAAATATCAAGCCAAGGGTCCTCTCATGATGAAGTATCTCCATCAGGTCAGGGAACTGCTAGCCGATTTTGACGAGGTGATAATTCAATACATACCTCGAAACGAAAACAATCGGGCCGACATCTTATCCAAACTTGCCAGCTCAAAGGGCCCAGGAAATCATTGCACCGTGATACAGCAGAGCATTTTGGAGCCGACGTGTGTGATGGTGATTACCGAGACTGAGGATTGGAGAGGACCCATAGTGGCCTACCTGGAAAAAGGAATCCAGCCAGACGAAACGCAAGAGGCCAGAAAACTCGTGAGGAATGCGGCCTGCTTCACCATAATAGAAGGGCAACTCTACAAGAAGGGTTTTTACACGCCCATGCTAAAGTGCCTAGGCAGGAGCGAGGTCGAATACGTGCTAGCCGAGATTCATGAGGGCATAAACGGGCATCACATGGGAGGAAAAGCCCTGGCCAGAAAGGCACTGAGGGAAGGATACTATTGGCCAACTATGGAGGCAGACGTGAAGGAGCACGTCAAAAAGTGCGAACAATGTCAGAAGCACGCGCTGATCCTCCGTGCTCCCCCAGAAGAGCTGCAAAGTATCACGGCTCCGTGGCCGTTCTTCAAATGGGGGATGGACCTACTGGGACCCTTCACTGCAGCGAAGGGTCAACTCAAGTGGCTGATAGTAGCTGTAGATTACTTCACCAAGTGGATCGAGGCCGAACCCCTCACCACCATTACCTTGGCAAGGATACGGAGATTCTTTCAGAGAAACATAATAAGCCGATTTGGGCTTCCTGCCGAGATAATAACAGACAACGGAACGCAGTTTGCTGACAAAAAGTTCCAAGAGTTGATGACCGGCCTCAAAATCACACACCGGTTTGCATCAGTCAAACACCCTCAAACTAATGGACAGGCCGAGTCTGCAAACAAGGTGATCATCAATGGGCTGAAGAAGAGGCTTTTTCAGGCCAAAGACAATTGGGTTCAACAGCTACACCTCGTCCTCTGGGGTTACAGGACGAGTGTTCAGTCTGCTACGGAAGAAACCCCCTTCAAGCTAACATATGGGTGCGAGGCCATGATCCCGGTGGAAATCGGCGAGCCATCCTGGAGGACGAACCAGAGGCAGCAAGGAACCGAAAGCCAAAACAAGGAAGCACTCCTTGTAGAACTCGACCTGCTGGACGAGTGCAGGGAGAACGCCAGATACAAAAACATGATGGCCAAGCGTTTGATAACGGCCAGGTTCAACAAAAAGGTCAGACCTCGGTCGTTTCAGGGTGGCGACTTGGTACTGCGTAGAGCCGACATAGGCAACAAGAATGCGAAAGATGGAAAGCTTGCCGCAAACTGGGAAGGCCCCTATAGGATCAAGAATGATCTAGGAAAGGGAGCCTACACCTTGGAAACTATCTCCAAAAAACCAGTAAAAAGGACTTGGAACGCGGACAAGTTGAAGATCTACTACAACTAGGGTCTAGGCCCGACGCTCGAAGTAGAAAACGAGCTGTCAGGCTCGATTGATAGTTAGAGTTATTTCTACACCAATAAGACGAGTTATTAAGCTCAGTCGGTAGATAGATTTATTTTCAGGCAAATAAAATGAGCTCTTAAGCTCAGCCCTTGTACAAAAGATTTCATTGAAATGCAAGTAAAGCAGTTAATTAATTTCTTTCGTATATGCATATTGACTTCTGCTTAGGAAATTGAAGCCTCAGGAGCTTCCTGACCGAAAGGGAATAAAGTTTTGTTGACGAACAAAAGGTAACCCTATAATCGGCTAATGAAAAACCTCGACAAAATATAAGTCGATTGTGACGAGATCGAAATAAGCACTTCAAGCGTGAATAAAAAAGAAGCAACGATCTCGGCAAAATGAAATTAGCGACATACAATTTAAAAAGCCGGACTAAAGCAGCAATCATGTTCTGACAAAATAAAAAAGGAGCTCAAAGGCTCCGTAATCAAAACAACACAATAAGGTCGGCATTCCAACCCCTTCATTCTTCTTCAGGAGGTGAAGTGGCGCGAAATTCGGTTCCGACCTCTCCTTCATCAGCGGACTCGGCATCTGGGGTTCCAGGGACTATAATGCCGTCCTTCACCTCGTAGGATACGTCCATGCCATCCACCACCATGCCAGGGTTCAGAATTTAAGCCTGAGCAATAGCGTTGTCGAAGGCTTGAATAGCGGCTCTTGCAACCACAACTTTGGCCTCTTCAAAATCGGCCTACAAGTCAACAAGGCGAGCATCCTTCTCCGCCATAGACCCCGAGAAGGACTCCTTCTCGGCACGCAAGTCATTGGCCTCGGTGGTAACCACCTCCAAGTCCTTCGAAGTCTTATCCAGGGCCAAGGACAGCTCTTGAATTCTGCCCTCCAAGGTCGACTTAGATTTGCTCAGCTCCTCTACCTTGACGGAAATAGATGAGTTAGAAGCATTAGACAAATCGAGGCTCTGATTAAGATCCTGAAAGGTCTGGAGCAGTGAGATCGTTTTCAAAGAATCTCATCGCGCTAACATGGCCCTCACAGTGGTGGTCAAGCCCGAACTCCCAATGAGCCCGGAAGGAGGCTTGAGTACGGCCCTAAGGCGGTCCGAAACCCCCGTTCTCCATAATTCCCCAGGCTCGAGGCTGACCAAATTCCGTGGGAGAGCAGAGGGGGGAACTGAGAGCGGCGACGAAACAGGAGTCGAAGCATCAACCATGGTCACCCCGGCGTCGACCGAGCTGCCGCCGAGTATGGAATCTATCCGCCTCTTCTTCGGAACTCCAGACTCAAGAGTAGCCGACTCTTTTGACTTTCCCTTTCCAGTTTTCTTAGGCAAAAACTTTTTGTATTCGGCAGAGGTCATGTTGACTGCAAAGGAAAGAAGAAAAGTCAAAATGCAGATTATCAATTTGAAATGTAAGATGAACTACAACAAGAGATAAAAAATAAAATGAGCTACATACCGAGCTCAAAAATGGCATCCTCCCCAAACTTATCTACAACCCGACTTAAGTCAAAAACTCCGAACTCGTCGGTATATTCAATAAGAACTCGAACCGCTAGACGTTCCGAGCTGGAAAGGGCAGTTAAGGGAGTGTCGTAGTCCTTTGGACGCCTTTGATAATGTCTCGGCGTCCAGTATAGTTCAAACCGAGATAAAATGCCGCCATCGTCGAGCCACTCCTCGACAAACCAGGGAAGAGACTCAGAACGAGATACCACCTTAAAATAGGCGTCCTTGAAACCCTTAAAAGATTGGGAGTAAGGAATAAAAATCCCTCTGCCAGGGCTACCTCGTAGGGTAACCCATCCCTTCTTGGCCTTGGACTCGGCGCCAGTACGGAAGGTATATACATCAAAGAAGAAGAGGAAAAGAGCAACGGTGCAGGGGAGGCACAAGTATGCACACACCTGCTCAAAACCCCGTACGAAAGCCCATGAATTTGGATGGAGTTGTGAGGGTGAAACCCTAAGACGCCGAAGAACTGACATTTGAAAGTCGGTAAAAGGAAGCCGGATACCTAGTTTGGTAACAAGATCTCGGTAAAAGTAGAAGAAATGAGGCTCATCTAATATAGGACCTGAACATACAGGAAAGTCGCCAGGCGGAAGAAGATCAACCCCGTTGGGATTTCCCACAGGGAGTTGGGCCACCTCGGAAAGAGACATTGTGGACCGTCTTTGGAGAACTTCAAGAAGGACCCAATCTTGAGCGTCTGAACCGTCCATGACGATATTCCTGGAATATGAAGGACAAAGATCAGTACACATGCCAACCGATTCCGACCTGGGACTACCAGCCTCGGAACGAGGCGAAGACGAACTCCAAGAGGGAGGAACAGAGCTATCTGAACTACTGACAAGGTCGATAAATGAAACCCGACTTGTTGCAGAGTCCTTTAAGGAGGAAGGGGTGACTGACTTAGGAATTCCAATCTCAGACGAAGAAAGGCTGGATGAGCTAGCGCTCAAGTCAAGAGGAGGAATCCGATCCAGAACGGACCTCGTACCAGAAGCCATCCCAGGAGATGGCAGAATAATGGACAGCGGAACTGGTTCAGGAAGGGAGCTCAGTCTAGGAGCTGAGGGATTCATTGGGGAAGGATTGCTCATGCCAAAGTCAAGCTGTGACTGACGACCCCCTCTAGTTCGGCTTGTTCCCCTCCTACCTCGGCCTCCGCGAGAACCACGAACGCCCCCACGAGGACCACGGAGAAGCTGTTGAAGCTTCTCCTCCTCGGTGTATTCTCTACCGAAGAACCAGTACTGGACAGAGCGAGGCAAATGGCTCACCGCCTCCTCCTCCCCCACGCCACCTGGCTGGGATGCTGGACCAGAGGAAGAACTAGGGGCACTCATTATGAACCCTCGACACTTTAAAGAGGAAAGTACAAACCCAATCCAAAAACGGAGCAACGGGGAAAGGCGAAATAAACAGAAAGGTACCTGAACTTGGGAGCAAAGATGGTTAAAACTAGACTCAATGAACAGAAACCTTCACTGGATGCAAGGGGAGCTCCACGAGAATTTGCCACATGAATAACTGTAAAGTCTGGAACCCGTTGAGAAAATGGTATTTAAAGGGGCGACGAGTGACTTGGGCGCGAAGGCGAAGGGCTTTCTCTTCAAACGGTTAAGTGAGGAAGGGGGCAGAATTGGGAATTCACCCTGGGAGCATTAAAAACACCTCATCATAACCTGAGCAAAATTGAAGCAGTACGCACTGCACGAAGCACGAACTACCAATGGGCGCGAAACACGTGGACTGCCATAACCGTCACAGCAGACACGATGCGAAGGGTCAAATGCGAAGGGTCAGGATAAGGTCCAGCCCCAAGTTCCGGGGTCAGGTATCACCCGGGTATCACCTTCCGATACGACGACTTGACCAGCGTGACGAAAGACAGCCGCAAAGAATTTGGGCAATATCCGACATAGTCAACTTCGACTTCAAGTGCAAACGTCAGGGAAGTATAGTGAGCGAGATCCTGACGACTTGAACAAACTACAAGTGTCGACTCCAAAGTCTCAGAGATTCAAATTTGAAGAGTAAACTCCGATCGACCGAGCCTAAGACGACAACCTGTAATCTCGGCATCACGGATCCCGGAATGCCGAGCTGGGGGGCAACTGTTATGGATATGAATATCATATCCCAACTACCTAGTAAAATATCCAGAGGGATATTGAATCAGTTACATCTCAACAACCTCAAACAATTAAAATGATATGAGATAAGGATCACACCCCAACAGAAAGAGGGAATCCAGCTACAATGGGGGGATTTCAGAGGCACAATCCTGGGAAGGTAATCCTATAAATAAGAGCCTAAGAACCCTAGGTAAGATTTCAGAACTCATTTATTACTTCTGCCCACACTGTGCACACACCCACCCCTTGGCTATAAGCCTATTGCTTGTGCGCAGTGATTGGGACCTCGGCTGTAAGCCTAGTATACACTTGATATACACTATCTCTGAGCGCATACCTTACGGTATAGCAGTACGGTCTATCCAGGACCGAACAGAAACATTATGGAATCGTACTTAGTTACAGTATTAAAATACTGTAATCTTAAGTGAATCCATTCATAGCAAGCTTTTGGCAATATTAATACTTTTAGATGGTCATACCTTTCTTTCAAACTTTGCACAATTCTAATGGATATTTTGCTGTTAAATATTAAATTTTAAGATTTTCATAGAGATAATGACGGAGAAATATCATTGCCGACACAGTGTTGCTATGAGGTCTTATTTCCTTCATTGATTGTTTCTTCGAGGTTATTTGCACTATCATAAATTTCAGCATTATAGTCCATGGAAGATAGTTCATGTCCTATATATTGAGAGTAACAAATTCAAATTTGATAAGGCTTGCCATTATAATTGCTATAATAATTAATATTAGTTTATAGATAAATAATCAAGAAAAATACAAAATACAAATAAAATTTAGAAGCTTGAAATACCTATACTGATTATTGTAGGGATGTGGCCTTGCTAAATTGATTTTCGTAGAGATCAACGATGCCAATAACGTGTTATGAAATAAAGAAAAAATGAAATACAAATTTAGAGAGAGATCAAGATAACAATAATGTAAAATATTAAAGTCTAGTTCTTTATAAATTATTTTCTTCTTCAACTCATCTCCACAAGAAGATATTTACTTTTACAGGAATTAGGGTGAAGAGGTTACAAATATGCATAATGTGTAGGTTATTACACCATTATATAAAAGGTTGTAACAACAAAGGCATACATTGACATCTAATAATGCCTAATTAAGGTAGTCATTTACCATGTAAAACATATGTGCTTTGCAACACCTTTTATTATTTAAATGCTTTAGTCTTTAATTTTTAAAATGATCGAGGTTTAAATAAAGTTATTTATACTAAATAGTTGAAATCAATAATTCATTGGATAATATAACAATTTTTTTTTGATACATATGACTTGTCTTTTTTTTTTTAGTACATGTACTTGTCTTTTTTACTTCTCACCATAAAATTCATGTATTTTGGCCCAACCCACCTCTTGGGACCAACGCTGAGCTTGATCCACTTTTTATTTATTTATTTAGAATTGGACTTAAGCCCATGTTGCGGGTTCGAACTTGAACCTTTGGCCTAGTCCTCTCCCCATCAAGGCTATGATAGTTATGTCGTGCCTTGTCCCACACCTTCCACAAACTCGTTCATGCATGACTCACATTCCTTCGCCTCTCATATTAGGTATTTATAGCTTCGTTTTGTACATTAATCAACAAGCCTCCATCAATTGGATTGCACATTCCATCACCAAACACACATAAATTATATTGTATTACTTAGAGAATATATTTAGTACTACAAGACACTCATTTACTAAAAGTAGAAAAACGTGGAATTTAAGTGATATTAATCATAATCGGTTCTAGAATCGAACCACCTTTTAAACCGACTCCATTTGTGAAAAAGAAACACTTTTTCAGTTCAACATATAAAAACAAATTGATCAGAACCATATACACCGTTGATATGTATTAAGTCTTGAGTGCGTTAAGTTTTAGTAAATGATGAATTTAAGTCTTGAGTGCTACAAAGCAGTAAAGATATTTTGGTAACACGTAAGGTCAAAGTTTCGTCTCGGAAGTCGTCTTTTATTAGAACAATGCATCTCAACTCAACTCATCATAAAAAAAACTGCCACGTCAAAATACCATAAACACATTCCGCCTTCTGGGGGCATTTCTGGCATTTCACATCCCCTGACTTCAACAAATGTTATCTCAGAAGTCTCAAGAGTCAAGACCCTGTGACGCACCTTGCGCGTCGTCGTTTTCAGTTCAATGCTTATCGGCCTAACCCTTCTCTCTCTTTCTCTTTCTCGTTACGCAAAAAATTAAAACAAAAATTAAATCTGAAATTCAGATACAATTAATTCCTCAGATTCGCAATTTCCTTTTCCTTTATTTATTTTTTTCCCGCGATTACGTCTTCAATTCCGATTGGGGAATTCATTTCCCGTCCCGTATCGCATGAATTTCGCATTCCGATAGGGGCACCGCCATGGACGGAGCCGTGACGGCGGAGAGGTCGGCGCTTCTTTCGTCGCCGACGAGCTCGAGGTCGGTGACGCAGACGGTGAACGGATCGCACAAGTTCGTGATCCAGGGTTATTCGTTGGCGAAGGGGATGGGAGTGGGGAAGCACATTGCGAGCGATTTGTTCACCGTTGGAGGTTATCACTGGGCGATCTACTTCTACCCCGATGGAAAGAACCCCGAGGACAATTCCGCTTACGTCTCGGTTTTCATCGCGTTGGCTAGCGATGGCACCGATGTGAGGGCGCTGTTTGAGCTCACGCTTGTGGATCAGAGTGGCCAGGGTAAGCACAAGGTTCATAGCCATTTCGATCGCTCGCTTGAGAGTGGTCCCTACACGCTCAAGTATAAGGGTAGTATGTGGTAGGGTTTCCAATTCCATGCCTTCTCGTTTTCATAATATGTTTCCCTATTTTGTTTTTTTATGGTTTGAATTTTTGTAATTAAAGTTTATCTCTGAAGTATGGTTTAATTTCAAGAGAAATTGAGAATTTGCTTGATTGCATGAATTTCGTTTCTTTTTCTTAATCATGCTTAAGGAAGTCCTCATAATTTGCTCACCTAAACATTATATACAGGTCAGTTAGCAGGCTTGTTCTTAGTTTTATTTATGGTGTATATATAGATAATTATATTACCACATGGTACCAGAAGGCTTCACTGGCAAAAATCTGTTGGCCTGATTGTGTTCTGATTTTTTTTTTTTATTAAAATTATTTTTGTTGAATAGTTTATGATTTTTATTTTTATTTTGAAGATTAAAAGTTAAAACACAAAACAAAAACAACTAAGATATTTCTTAATTTAATTCTAAAAATTAAAAAACAGTTTTAACTTCTAAAATTATTTTTATAAAACAAGTCTTATCAAACACTTTTATTTATTTATTCTGAAAATCAAAAAACTATTTTTAAGAACATATTCCAAACAGGCCCATATCTCTGTCTCTCTCTCTTTTTTAATTTTAATTTTTAAGGGTATTTCATGCATTGCCATCTTAGTTTTTTATCCCTCTTTATCTCTCATAGGCTCTCCTTATGTGGAAAAGGGATGCTCAATCAGTATTTAAGTACTATGTTTTGTTAACATTTGTGAAATGTTGATCTTGTTTATATGTTCGTATAGGGGATACAAGCGGTTTTTCAGACGGTCTTTGCTTGAAAGCTCAGATTTCCTCAAGAATGATTGCTTGAAAATCAACTGTACGGTTGGAGTTGTGATTTCGGCAACTGATTGTCCACCACTTCACTCCATTAACGTCCCGGAATCTGACATTGGATCACACTTTGGTGCACTATTAGATAATATGGAAGGTTCAGATGTTACTTTCAATGTAGCTGGGGAAAAGTTCCCTGCTCATAGGTTGGTGATGGCTGCTAGATCCCCGGAATTTCGATCTAAATTTCTTGATGATTTGGATGTGGAAAAGCAAGAGATTATTGTAACAGATTTAGAACCTAAGGTTTTTAAGGTAAAAACTATTTATTTCTTATTTTTTCCCCTTTCCTTGTTTCCTTTCCCTGGTAGGATTAAGCTTGGTTAGGATTTACTCCCTGTAATTTTTTTAGTTTTTTTTGTCTGCTTGTTTTTCTTTTAGATTTTTTTTTCTTGACAGAAAAAATATTTTATACATGTCAAGAGGGAAAGTACAACTAGGTAGGATAGATGTCCTGATTTCCCTCTTACTTTTACAGGCCATGCTGCACTTTATCTACAGGGATACTCTTACAGAAGAGGTGGACATGATTCCATCAACCACGTCCAGTGATTTTCCAGTTTCTGAGTCATTGACAGCAAAATTGTTAGCTGGAGCAGACAAGTATGGTTTGGAGAGGCTTAGACTGATGTGTGAGTCTCGTCTTTGCAAGGACATTTGTGTGAATTCTGTAGCCAACATTTTAACCCTGGCTGACCATTGCCATGCCATGGAATTAAAAGCTGTTTGCCTAAAATTTGCTGCTCAAAATCTAGCAGGTATACTTAATTATTATCACTTGTACTACTTGCTTGGTTAGCATTATCAATCATGCTAACATAAAGACCGACGTTTTCCTTACAACTTTTGTTATTGACGAGTGACTAAAGATTAAAGAATAAAAAAAAAATGAGATCAGACATAGGCATCAGGCATCCTCTTCTAACTAAACAGCTATCTGATATACACAACTAGATACCAAGCAGAAAAATAGATTGTCTATTCCAAAAGAAAACTCAAGGCCGCAAAGCATAAAGACAGCTCAATATAAATTTATATTCTGGTTATTCTGGTGATCATCGCTTTCAACTTGTCCATCTAACCATGAAAATATGAGATTATTTAATTCATGAGATAGATAATTCCATGGATGATTTGAACAGTGTCCCCTTGGACTGGTTACTGACTCTGTTTCTCATATACCAAATTCAAACAAGTAGGAATAACTGGTGGTAGCAATAACACAATTGTAATGTCAACAAGCACTCACAGTATTGAATAAATTCAGACAAAACTGAATTGACATATTTGTTTAGGATTTAATTTTGATGGTAAAAAGTTTTGCACTATCAGTGAACTATTTGATGCCACCTGTTCAAAAAGCAGTTCAAAGCTTTTACGGGAAGTGAAAAACCTTGGTTACTATAATGATGCTGCAGTTTCTTGTTCATTGATATTAAGGAATAATATAAAATAAATGAAAAACGTTTGTCATTTTAAAGGACATAATTTTGTGTCATTTTAGATGAAACAACGTCGTTTTGGTACATAATTGGTGATATTTTACATTCTCTCTCCTCCACTTCTCTCTTTTCCTAATTTTATAGTGGAGAGAGAATGTAAAACTTCACCAATTATGTATCAAAACGTGGAGGAGAGAGAATGTAAAATATCACCAATTATGTACCAAAACGACGTTGATTCATCTAAAATGACACAAAATTGTGTCTTTTAAAATGACAAACACTTTTTCCATAAAATAATATGTATGTCTTCACCTAACAGGTTAAGCTTTTAGGTTGAATTAATTTTTTTTTGACAATTGGCAGCATAAAAATGATAAAATTTGATGTCATTTATTTGTGGATTCGCTTTTTCTGCGGTCAGTGCAGATAAGTTATCTGCAGTAAGCCCAATACGATGTCGTTTTGGAGTAAAAATCATGGTGTTTTTGTAATTTTAATTTATTTCAGGGTTATTCTAGTCTTTATAATTATAATTTTTTAATCTTTCAATCCCAAAACGACATCGTTTTGGGAGTAAATGCAGATAACTTATTTTTCTGTTTATTTATTATCCTCGTGTTTTCTAAAACTTATGCCGTTTTTGGTTTCTTACTGTCTCTCTCGTAGATTTTGTTGTCTTTCTCTCTTATGTGCAGTTATGTTGGATGATTAGCTTTGTGTCTTTCTTCTTTCATATGCATTTTTTTTTTTTATACAATGGCAGCACTGAGGTTTGAACCTATGACCTCATGCAAACTACTCAAATCCCTCACCACCAGACCAATCCTAGTAGCTTCCTTTCATATGCATTTTTACATATTTCAATCCATAGAATTTCCTCTCTCCTTTTGTTTTTTTCCTTCCGCCTCTTTCTTTTCCATTGCTTCCTTTTCTCTTCTCAATTATTTGGACTTTTTTTTATGCTTATATATTTCTATAGAAAGCATGGATACTTTCAAAGTTCAACTTTACACCACTGGAAAAAGAAATGATTATGCTATTTATCCTTGGACATGTGCACATGGAATTGTTCTGCAGTTATCTATAATTCGTATCTGACACTGATCTATTGCCACTTTTTTACTAATCAAGCTTTTTACGTCTTTTCTATTTCACTTGAATACAATTAATACTTGCTTTGATGGGTATTCAAAGAAGTTAGACCATTGTCGAGGGTTTTGTATCTTGTCTGTCTGTTTTTTTTTTTTTTTTGTGTTGAAATTTTAGAAAATTGTAGACAATAGATTGGTCGGCCAACTTTTGTCCCTCTGTTCTAATTCCAGTTGTTTTGATCGTGCAATATTATAACTTTTGGGGCACAGGAAAAGAGGAAGTGAAAGTAAAATTTACCTAGTCCTTGGCTGTGGCATCTTTTAAACAAAGGCATAATACATTTGGATCGATGCTCAACTTATCACATTTCAAACATTGGCATAGGTGAACACTTAAAACAATAAACTTAGGGCTGTGATAATAGTTAGGTTCTATTCAGGGATGTTGCTTTGGCTCACAATCCACAAAACACAACAGTCATGGGGTGTTCATTATCTTCATAAGTAACGTTTTTGAAATTTATCCATCCCTTAGAAACACAGCATGCCATTCTCTAATATATATTTGTAGAGAATTACCGAATAAAATGAATTATTGACTTTGGGTTTAGAACATTATCATTTTCCTTTACCTTCTATTTTTCGCATTCTTGATAGTTGATATGATTGTTCTTTTTGTTTCTTGACTTGTTGCAGCTGTGATGCGGTCAGATGGATTTGAGTATATGAAAGAAAAATGCCCATGGCTACAGTCAGAGATCTTGAAGACAATTGCTGGCTGTGAGGGTGATAGTTGCAGTGCTGGGGAAAAATCTCAGAGTGTGTGGGCCCAGCTGTCAGATGGTGGTGACACAAATGGTAGGAGGATCAGGCAGAGAGTCTGATATCTGTTGTCACACTGGTATCTCTCTGACTCTTTTGTAAATGCAGGTGATAATGCTGAAAAAATGGGGGATAAAAAAGAAAAAGGCATAGGAGAGGGAAAATCCTCTTCTGTCCAAAATTTCCATGTTTCAATGGAAATTTCATTAGAAAAAGCAGGCAGACTAGATACTATGCAGGCTTTTTATGTAAATGTCACCAGTGGTGTGTATGTTATGTTAGTGCAGATTAGTCATTAAAAATGAGCTCATCTGCATTAGACTTTTGACACTGACTATACTTTGGAGGTGGATATTTTGGTTACTGAACTTTTTCTCTCCCGTCTGCTTTGTCTTTTTGTCCTTAGTTCAAACCTAAACGTTTGTAGAAATAGGTTCATTAGGATTGCTGTTTTTGTTGATATACCATGTAAAAAATATTCATTTTGTAACAATTGTTATTTTCATGACACAACATACAAAATGATAGCGATATGGTTAGGTGGTCTGTCTTGAATTGCCATTTGAATTTGATGTTTCTGGATGACCTAAGGTAGCCCATATAGCATGACTACCTCATTTTTTCCTTTTTGGGGTTAGAAGGGATGTCCAAGACCTTGGGAATGTAGGGTAAAGTTAAGGGAAAGTAACTTCGCAGAGACTTAAGTATTGCATTGCTGATAGACCGCAGAGCTAGAAGCAGAGGGGATGTTGGGATATTTCTGCAAACAGATTCTCTAAAGTTGTTGTGGACAGATTCTCCAACCAACCAAACTATGGATAATTTCCTGTATAATAGTAAGAGATATTAGATATAAATATTGTGGAATTTAGAATTTTCCAGCATGGTACAAATAGCCTTGAAATGTTGTTCCATGAAACCGTAAGTTGAGCAAACTTTGGATGGTATTATTGACTAATGTCACGATGATGTCCGTTATAAAATCAAGCCATCTGTCTGATGTAGAATGTTTCTCAATTATTTTCACTTTTATCTAAATAGAAGAGAAGAAAAAATTTCCTTCGATAAATATTTTCTATTATTGTTATTTTCGTAATTATTAAAGGTAAATGAAAATTTTACTTTCTTTTTAAATAAATCCACAAGTGTTTATATTTCAACAATATGAGCTTTTAAAAAAATAATTTTTGACGAGAATGTTTTAAGAATTTAGCGAAAAACATAGTGAAAGAAAATAGAAACTTTTGAAAGTAAAAATAAATAAATAAAGAAGAAACAAAAGAAAAAACACACACAATTATATATATATATAGAGAGAGGGGGGTAAGATCTTTTGACACTAGTGTCATTTGAAATTTGACATCTCATCTGAGAGTCATTAAATAAAAAAAGATTAACGACTCTGATTTGTAAGCATGTGACACCATTGATCTTTTTTAATTTAACGACTCTCAGATTAGATGTCAAACTTCAAATTTGACACCGGTGTCAAAGGATCTTACTTCACACACATATACATATATATATATATATATGGGTTTAAAGTTACTTTAAATAACTTTATTTAATGTTCATCAAAATATACACATAAAAGTGTGTGGGATTCATGTGAATCCATGTGAAGAGAAGAGAAAAAAAAATATGGGTCCTATATACTCCTATGTGTGTATTTTGGTGAATATTAGATAAAATTATCTAAAATAATTTTAATAACTTTAAATCCTATATATATATATATATATATATATATATATATATATATATATATATATATAAGTATATTGTTAAATTTTTACATTATTTTAAGATTGTTTTTCTAATTTGTACTAAAATGAAAGTATAGTAAATATGAAAATATTCATAATCACAAGGTTCTTTGACTTTTGTATGCAAAAACACACACCATAATGACCACATATACACACATAAAATTTATCCTCTTGACCAGGATTTATAGTGAAATCTATTTATTTATATATAACTAGAAGAGAGAAATCACTATAGGATAAAAATATCACTTGTATGTTTTAAATCCTATTAACCAATTTCATTTTCACACTTAACCAGTTAATAATAATGATAATATTAATAATAAATTAATAAAATAATAATAATTGTATATACCTTTCATGGGAATTACATGAAATACGTAAACTAAATGAAAAATGAAAGTTAAATGAAAAAATGATAAATACAAATTA
The DNA here is from genome assembly GCF_033153095.1 of Gastrolobium bilobum. Classification (NCBI taxonomy): domain Eukaryota; kingdom Viridiplantae; phylum Streptophyta; class Magnoliopsida; order Fabales; family Fabaceae; genus Gastrolobium; species Gastrolobium bilobum. Next base: position 174,999 of record NW_026895962.1, on the reverse strand, counting down.
AATGAAAAACAGAAACTAAATAAGTCAGCAATAGCAAAAGTTTTTCGTCCCAAGTTGGGCTCCAAAAAAATAATAGTATCCATCCATAATGGGAACCAAATGAAAAACGTAAACTATATAATTTTTATCTTGCTTTCCTTACTTCTGAATGTAATATGATCTTCAATACATATACAAGAATTCAATAGCCTAAATGAAGACATTGCTTATTTGGAAGTAATTCCTACGAGCAAATTTACAGAGACAGAAAAGCAGTTGGGGATACAGATTTAGTTACATGATTGAGACCAACTAAGGCCATGAAGATTGAGAAAGATTGATCATAGTTGCTTATGTTAGGTTATCTATGTTAGGATTATCGACCGTCTATCTTCTTTTGTTTCCCTTCGATTTCAATTCCATTTACTTTTCCAATTTCGTTGCAATCGGATGTTGTGATCATATACTTCTTGTTATCAATTTACTGAACCTTTATTATTATGAATTCTCATTTCAATAATTTATCGATTTATTACTTTTTCATTGCTCGTTATTTCTCATGGTGGAAGGCAAGAAATTATACATGCAACAATCAATTCTTTAAATCTATGGCAATGTTGTCAGATGTTGACCTTGAAAAAAAACATGTGACTCCATTCACAAGGTTTTACTAATGATGTCACGGAGATTAAAATGTTCTCTAAATGGCTTCTTGATATAGGTGACGACAACGATGGTGACAATATTGATGAATTCTTTGGCATAAAAGTTCCAGATGAAATCTTGATCAATGATTCCAATGATCCGTTCTCAGATTTAGTAGAATTTGCATATCCAAATATTTTAAAAAATATGGATAATTCGTCTTACTTCCAAGAACGTGCTATCTTAGCACTGACATTAGCAGATGTCTACATGTTAAATGAGTATTTGATGTCAATGTTCCAAGTGAAGAGAAGGTATATCTTAGTTCATATAGTATCTGTAAAGCATAAGGAAATAACAATATTGGGGAAGAAGCATTTCCTCCAGAAATACTTAACACTTTTTCTGGAACTAGACTTGCTAACCATAAATTGACGTTCAAAAAAAGAGTGTCTGTCATGCTTATAAGGAATATAGATCAATTAAAAGGGTTGTGCAATGGGATTATATTGCTTATTACCAAACTCGGCGAACATGTTATTGAAGGAAAAATTCTTCTAGGCAATAACATAAGTGAGATTGTGTTAATTCCAAGGATGAATTTGAATCCTTCTAATTACATCTTCCTGTAAAGTTTGAACGCAAGAAATTTCCATTGATTGTTTGCTTTTGCCATGACAATAAACAATAGTCAAGGTTAGACTTTATCTCATGTAGGAATTTTTCTTCCAAGACCAATTTTTACTCATGGCAAATTGTATGTAGCTCTCTTTAGGATCAAAAGTAAGAAAGGATTAAAGCTTCTCATACTTGACGATCATGACACATTTGTCAATACTGCAACAAATATTATGTTTAAAGAAAATTTTCAAAGGTTGAAATAAGTTAATGGGACAATCATTTATGCAATTGTGACAGAAATGATTCTTCAACCACAGACACAAAAATTGAGATTGAATCATTTCTCGCTCTTTCAATTTTGCGTCTGAGGCAGAGAAAATCATTTCTGCCACAATTGCAGAAATGATTTTCTCTAAGTTAATTTGTCTTATTTGTTCAATTATTTTACATTAATTTTTAGAGTTTGCTATTTCACTATAATATGTAATATACATATAATTTTACTGTTTATTTATTCTATTTTATACTTTTTAATCACCACCATCTTATGTGTAATCACGGTTCATAGACTAGTTATACTTAAATTTGAGCACAAGTAATAAGTTATTAAGGGTGAAAAGTAGGCAAAATAAGATAAACCATAAAATATAAGATGAAAATACTATAAAAGCATACTGTTTTATTTAACCAAAAAGAATATTAAAGGATGATATGGAATATATCCTTGAATCTTATATTATGTAGTCATTAAAAAATGATGGGCCCAAATAATAGGCCCAAAGGCAATGCCAACTTTGTTATTATAATTTTTTTTTAAAATAAAAATAAAAATAAAAATGGGGAATTGGTGATTTACTGAGCCAATAGCCAATAGGCAGTGTTTCTTCCTCCCTCAAACCCTCAAACCTTGAAACCTAACAGAAGCAGATAGGTAGTTACTGTGTCCAAAGCAGAGATGGGAATCCACGAAGACGACGACAATGTTGTAACGAACGAAGCTGCAGCGGAGGAGAAAGATAACGTTAAGCGGAAGGGGAAGCACGACAAACCTAAGCCATGGGATGATGACCCAAACATCGATCACTGGAAGGTCGACAAATTCGATCCTTCATGGAACGAAAGCGGCATGCTTGAAGTGAGTTCCTTCTCCACTCTCTTCCCTCAATATCGTGAAAAGTACCTCCAAGAAGCTTGGCCTATTGTCAAATCCGCACTCAAAAACTTCGGTGTTTCATGCGAACTCAACTTGGTATGCTAACCCTACTCTTCAATTCACAAACCCTAAATTCAATCCTCAAATTCACTTAACAACCTTTGCTATTGTCACAGGTTGAGGGTTCCATGACAGTTTCAACAACCAGAAAGACTAGGGACCCCTATATTATTATCAAAGCCAGGGATCTTATCAGGCTTCTATCTCGAAGTGTTGCTGCTCCTCAGGTCATTATTATTATTAATTATTATTATCATCTTCACCTATAAGCTATATTGGTTCATTTTTTCAGTGGAATGTTTTTTAGTTTATTTGGGATATTTGTAATAGTTCTTGGGCTCATTTCGGTGCTTATGTATTGTTCTCGTTCCCAGGCAATAAAGATACTTGACGATGAAATGCAATGTGACATCATTAAAATTAGCGGCTTCGTCCGCAATAAGGTAACTTCGAGGTTGCCTTGCCTTGCCTCGCCTCGTCTTGTCTCCTTTGCTAGCGATTTTATTTGATTGCAACTTGTAGGAATATTATGTCAATGTTTATTTGCTGCATATTCTTCTTGATGTTCGTACTTTAAGTGTTGTTCTCTTGTTTCTCTTTTTCCTCCCTATATGTTTTTGTTTTGTTTTATCTTAGAATATCAATGCTTCTGTAAAACTCTTATTTGGAATGAGTGTTAGTTCTTTGGATTGGAAAGCTTCCGGTTCATAATTGATTGATGATCCTTTGTTACTGACAGTCTTCAAACCCTTATACATGCTCCAGTCAGCTCTTTGGATTTCCTATTTTGCATATATGCTCATATATTTTTTATATGTTGTCTAATATTTTACAAAGCGGAAGCATTTCAGAGAAATTAGTCTGATGGTGGGAAGCTTACACTGTTTTTCTGACTGCAGGAGCGATTTGTAAAAAGAAGACAGCATCTTGTGGGTCCCAATTCTTCCACCTTGAAGGTTTGCTTTTTGTGATGACTAATTTTTTTAGTACTGGGGATGGACCCTTTGTTATCTTTCTTGCTTCCATACTGCATACCACTGGTTGTTGACTTCAACCTTGTAACTCACTTTTCTCTAAATCAATCTATTTCTGAGGTGCAGGCTCTTGAAATACTCACTGGCTGCTACATTCTCGTCCAGGTAATTTTTTAATTATTATTTCAGATTGTGATGGCTGGACATTTACTTAAACTAAGATTTGGGTGGAGTCCAGAACTAGCTGACTTCTTTCAAATTTTGCTTGCAATTCCACAGGGAAACACGGTTGCTGCTATGGGTTCATTCAAAGGCTTGAAGCAAGTCAGAAGGATTGTTGAAGAATGCATGCTGAATAAAATGCATCCTGTATACAACATTAAGGTTAACATATTTGTATTTTCTCCAGCTTACTTTATCGTATAGATTTCAGGTGTAGATAATATCTAAGTTCTCCTTTTCATGATGTCAGATTCTTATGATGAGGAAGGAACTTGAAAAGGATCCAGCACTTGCCCATGAGAACTGGGATAGGTTTCTTCCAAAATTCAAGAAGTATGCCTTTTATTTATTTGATAATTTGTATATGAAAAATACTCATCCTTTGCTTCAGTTTTATTGACACATCATATCTTTTTTCTAGGAAAAACGTTAAGCAAAAGAAGGTTAACACTAAACAGAAGAAGCCATATACTCCTTTTCCTCCACCTCAACAGCCCAGTAAGGTGAGACAACCACTAATATCTCCTTTCAAGTTGGATTTCTTCCACTCTTTAATGTTAAGAGCACCCTCCACTCATGCAGTCAACCCTCCCCAACAAAAATATAAAAATAAAAGAATTCACTAGAAAAGAGAAGTTTGGTGGTCAAGAAGATGAAGAAGCTCAAATGCTTTTTGTTTACAATTTATTTAATGGTTCTCAAAGAATAATTATATTTCAATGGTTCTGAAGCACTCTTTTGCCTTGTGCTGCTTTCTAGTAGGACTCTATTGAACCAAACTGCGTTTTCTGGTTCTGTTGCAATTATGTGTTGGAGCATTTGCTTTCCTATGATAGTTTCTGGTTCTGAAGCACTCTTTTGCCTTGTTCTGCTTTCTAGTAGGACTCTATTGAACCAAACTGCATTTTCTGGTTCTGTTTTGATTACGTGTTGAAGCATTTGCTTTCCTATGATAGTTTCTGGTTCTGAAGTACTCTTTTGGCTTGTTCTGCTTTCTAGTAGGACTCTATTGAACCAAACTGCATTTTCTGGTTCTGTTGTGATTACATGTTGAAGCATTTGCTTTCCTATGATAGTTTCTTCTATTGCTATGGATTGGTTAAAGTCAAGAACCTTACATTTTGTCAGTAACTCATGTTATGAGGGTAACATATTCCACTTTATGTTGTGCTTGTATCAATAAAGATTATAGTCATACATAACTATGATATGATTAAGATTCAATTTTGAGGTTTCTCTTCAGGAGTCGATATGGTATTCATCGGTATGCTTTTTGGTTTCTATCATAACGAGTCTTTCTCTATCTGTTTTTGCTCAAATGTGCATTTTCTTGGAGCATATTTTTGAAATAGGTGGACTAATTCTTGAATCTTTAAATAAGAATGACAACACCAATTCCATAACCACTTTATGGTGTGGTTATATGACTTTTTTGGGATGAAATTTGCTGTTCATATCAGCCTTCATTTGTATTGTTTTGGTCCAAGTTTTGACATCCTATGCTCTTCTTGCTGATATTTTTTTTCTTAATTTGTGAATTAAATTCTAAGGGGTTTGGTAATTTATGTGATATTTCAGATTGATATACAATTGGAAACTGGAGAATACTTTTTGAGTGATAAAAGGAAATCAGCAAAGAAATGGCAAGAGAAGCAGGAGAAGCAGGCAGAGAAAACTGCTGAAAGCAAAAGAAAAAGAGAGGAGGCCTTTGTCCCACCCAAGGTTTATTTCAATATTTGTTTCGCTGTTTTTTTTCGAAGAATTTATTTTGCAATTGCTTTATAATTTCCTTGTCATTTTGTAATACTTTTATTTGCACTATTCAGGAGCCTGAAAAACTGGTGGATAAATCTGAGGATGGTAATAATAATGTAGCGGACATGGCAATGTCCTTAAAGGTAACACTGTTCTAAGCGGAATTTTCATTTGCCAAAATAAGACATAGAAATCTTTTTTCTTGTAGGGCCTGGTAAATTTATAAACTTTCATTGTCAAACTTTATTTTCTCTTCAATGAATTATCATCTTACTTGAATCTAAAATGATTCATCCACAGAAAAAAGCAAAGAAGTTTGGGAAGCGCAAATCTGAAGAAAACATAAATGCTGAAACGTATATTATAGGATCGTCAGAACAAGGATCAGGAAAGAAATCCAAGAAGCAAAGGTCTTAGCATGATCTTCATCTTGGAGATGGAAGATGGGCATGTTTTGTGAATTATTTTTGCATCCAATGTCTCTTCGGTAACAGTTTTGACACTGTATCAGGCTTTGTTGCTCATTGCATTTGTTGTCACTCACTTGTACTCGCCAGTTAGACTGTAACTTGTAAGCCGAAAATCAAAATATGGCAATTTCTAAATCATTTTTTTTATATATTGATGAGAATTCAACACATGATTTAATACAAACTACTTAAACTTCTTACCACTAGAATAATTTTAGTGGCTTATTTCTTAGTCATTTTTCTGTCTATTCTATTGTGATAGCTGTTTTCCAATACACCCTAAGTTTGGTAAATAATTTTAATTTGTGATATTTCGAAATCTCTTCAAATTTAAAATTTTTGAATTTATTGTTAATATTGATAATTTGATGATAAATTATTTTTCCTATTAGCCAAAAATGCAATGCTTATATATAAGTTAGTATTTTGTTCAATTGGCTAAGTTGTAAATTGGAAATTAACATTAAATTTATTAAGTTCAAAAGTATTTAACATAATTAATTTTAATTCATATTGCAATCTTTTAGAATTATTAGAAAGTTATAAATATTAAATTTATTTTTAAAGATGATAATTTAAGAATTAGTTTTTCATTCTTTTCTTGTATGTTCAAAAATTCAATGTGTATTTACTAAATAAAATCCGATGCATATGATGAAAATATTTGCTATATTTCTGAAAAAAAATTCAATTAAAAGTTGGAAAATGAAAAATAAAATATTGTTGAGTTTTTTTTGAAAGCTTTTGAATATTTTGATTGTAAAATTTTCCGCAATTAAGAATATATTAATGTCTTGTTAGCCCAAAAAGACTAATTAGATAATTGCTTTAATGTTTTTACAGTGAATGTATATAAGTTATCTTTTCTTTCAAAATGATATCGTTTTGAATTGAAAAATTAAAAAAATTACAATGAAAAAGACTATTATAATCCTGAAATAGATTATAATTACAAAAATATTTTGATTTTCGTCTCAAAACGACGTTATTTTGGGCTCAATGTAGATAAATTATCTACTTTGACCGTAGAAAAATTGAATCCATAGACCATAGAAAAAAGTTTGTCCTTTTAAAGGATATAATTTTATATCATTTTAAACAATCAACGGTTAGAATTTGTTGGGTCAAATTTATTAATTAATTATTAATTCACAATAAAATTCAATAAATTCTGACCGTTGATTGACGGAAATCAAACTGTTAAAATTTAAAATGACATAAAATTATATCATTTAAAAGGACAAACGTTTTTTCCGAAGCATAATGTTATATTCTATTTAAAATAATCTAAATTAAATCTTGATATTCGAAATATGAATATTTAAATTTAAATAAAGATACCTTGTTGATAACATCTAAGGAACCTAGTCAAGGAGATACTTGCTCCCCAAGGATTTAGGAACCACTATCCCTATTTATAGCACTTCAACATTAAACACAACACAGGATTTAGAAAACGCTCTGTTTGTAGCTCTTCAAAACTAAAATTGTTGCCATTGTGCCATGGAATGGTGTAGTCATTGTTGCAGGTTTTGTCAAACCAGAGTTGAAGGCATCGCTGATGATTTTCCCTGCAAATTTTTCTGGTAAATTTTTCTATTTCTATTTCATTACTTTTCTCAAAAAAATTGATTGGTCCTTTAATTACTCTTGATCTTATAACGTGGAAAAATAACAATGGGTATTCACTGTTAAGAAGATTGTAGGGTTTGTAGAACAAAATTATATTCTCATACTATGAATTTCAATGTTCTGTTCACAGCACTTGTACTTTGTGTGGGAAGGTTCTGTTTGACTGGAGTATGCCATTCAAACATGTATTTTCATATAGGAGGAGGAAAAAATGTTTTAGAAGAATGAAGAGACTGATGAAGACAAAGCGTTATGCAAAAGCTAAGAAAAGGGACAAATCTTCCTATTATTATAAAGGATCATGAGTAAGTACTCTTAATTTTGTTCGTAACTTTTTGGTCAGTTGATTTGCTGTACAGTTATAGCAGAAGGATAGTATGTTTAGTTTTTCGTACATTTTGTTACTTATCCAGGTGTTATGAATTATGATAAGGGAACAAATTGTGTGTTAATATAATTTAGCAAATAGGAGGTATAAGACTTGAAGTTAAATTTTAGGAATTGATAAATTCTTCTTAATGTAGTCACAAAATTAATAAACTAAAAATGTAAAGATAAAACAAAAGAGATTAAACACAGATAATCAATATTTTCAAATAGGATGAGGAATGAAAGTTCTAGAAAAATAAGAGTGGGAGAAAGACTAAGCACGTTAGAAAAGTTGAGAAACGGGACATATATTCCAAAGATGAAATAAGATTGGGTAAATCAAAATTGTGCATTGTTCTGTATTTTTGTACGTTCTGCAACTTATATTTGTGTGCACTGTAGAGCTATCTTTTTAGGGTTTTATAAAAATATGTTGTAGGAAAAGTGATTGTGTAATGTTATAGAGATTCGTTTTGCGTGCCTTAGTTTTTTTTTTTTTTTTTTTGCTTTAGAAAGTGCGAGCTCCATAAGATATTATATGTGCAGGAAACTTTTTTGTGTCATGTTAAAGGACAAACGAAAACCCCATCTTTTTATCTGATTTATGTTTCCTTAATATTACTACTTTTGTCTGTGTCTTGTCTAAAGAACTCATAGTTTCTTATGGCTTCGGATCTCGATCAATATATAGTATTTGATTTTAATTAGTTGAAAGTGGATCTAATATTCATGATAAGGGAAACAGTGAAAAATCCAAGGTTGGAATTGCAATGAAAGAACCATAGATTTTGTCAAGGTCAACATCTAGCAACATTGCCATTGATATTTACCTAACCTTTATTTCATAGTCTCCAAAAATTTAGATCAATTGAAGTCTTATCTTTATTTATGTTCTAATTCATCTCCCAAATTGTGGCCTTGAGTTTGGTGATTTAATAGCCAGAGACTCCCCATCAAGCAGCATCCTACAACCTGTTAGGTAAATACTGAAGTATGTATACATGCCACCACAGATGCAAATTGTATCAGGGAAACTCTAATATACTGTATTTTCTCTTTGCTTTTGTATTTGTCTATGTGGTCATATTTTCTTGCCTTCCAAGCCTCTGTTGGGTGATTTTGTCAATTCAGCTCTTAAATTCTGAGTTAATTATTCTTTATTTTTTGCATTCATGCAATATTTTCTACTTGTTTAGTTAAATCTTATAATTGACTATATGTTCTGCGGACACACACCTTGCAGGATACAGCTTCTAAGGGTCCTATTATGAAGGAAGAGATGCAAGCTGTAAATTCTGACACAACTAAGACTTCTGATAACTATTGAAGAGGCTGATAACTATTGAAGAGGCTTAGTCCTGTGTTGCATAGTATCAGTATGCTTCAGATTGAATAGCTTGCTAATTTGACATTAAATAGAGTAGAGTGATTGTTGGATGTCTTAGGATTTATGTTAGTTTTTCTTTGCTTAGGGACATCCATGTGGCTATGTTCCTGGTATCAAAGGTTGAAAAATGTAAAGATTGCATGATTGTACTGAGAAAAAAAAAGCTGAACTTCTAGTATTTCATATGCTTATGTATAGTTAAAATAAATAATTGAAACTTTTTTGTTTTTATTAAAATCAGTAGTGTGTGATTTAAACTTTGTCTGTGATGCCATTTCCATATAAGCATATTTGGTACTTGATTATTTCTCCATATAGTGACTTCCAAAACATAAAAAAAAGATTGCTTTTTGACAAGAAAAATTACTCATGAATCCACGCTACATCTCATTCTATTTATATGATTCTCATTTTTCCATTTTTAACTAATATGTGATTTTGTTATTCACATTTGATTTTCCAAAACAATAATTCCTAAGGCATTAGAGCTCGCCTATCATGGGCTTTACAATTAACCAACAGTTATTCCTTAGAGCTCAAAACAAAAGATCGCATACCAGTAGTAGGGAAATTAATTCTTCAACTAATTTAAAATAAACCATGTTTGCAACAAAGGTGGACACAATTGGCTAAGGATTTTGCCTTGTTCTGCTTTCTAGTAGGACTCTATTGAACCAAACCGCATTTTCTGGTTCTGTTGTGATTACGTGTTGAAGCATTTGCTTTCCTATGATAGTTTCTTCTATTGCTATGGATTGGTTAAAGTCAAGAACCTTCCATTTTGTCAATAACAGATATTATGAGGGTAACTTATTCCACTTTATGTTGTGCTTGTATCAATAAAGATTATAGTCATACATAACTATGACAAATGATTAAGATTCAATTCTGAGGTTTCTCTTCAGGATTTGATATGGTATTCATCAGGTATGCTTTTTGGTTTCTATCATAATGATGTTGGATATATGCTCTTTTGGTCATTAAAGTCCTATTGGACTTCAGTGAAATTTGAACCCATGAGGCTTAGGGTTGAGTTATGTCTAAGACCTAAGCGTATATATTCATAGTTTTCTCCTCTTGTGCCTCCAAGGTGAACAGATCATCAGAAACAAACCCCAAGAGGCAGACGTTCATCATCTGAACGGTTGCCCACACAACCATCTCAAGGAGGTTGTTCGTGCTGCGGCGCTGAGGTGAGCTGTTCGTGAAGAGGAATCCTACAAGGGAAGATTCTACACGAGACCTGCGCACCGAGAGGTAATTGTGAAACAAGGATGATTCGGTAAGCATACCAATGTACTAGGTCCTAAACCGTTTCCGCATAAATCTAAGTTTTCCTACAATTGGTATCAGAGCCTTGGCTGTACATTGGTATGTGAATCTAGTTTCACTATTCATGTAATTAGTTTTGCTTCTTGAAATGTGGCACCTAGGGTTCTAGGATTATGGTATGAATCTAGCATGTGTATTTTATAATTCATTTTCATAAAAGTTTAAATTTTAATCGGTAAAAATGCTTTAATCCATGGTTAGGGTCTCTCGTGTATTTCTCGATTTGTAACAAGGAGGCTAATCTCATATGATTAGGTTTCCTCCTTGCTGTTTTTGTTTATTTTTGGAATTTCTGTGTATTTTTTCAATATTTTGTAAAAGTTCAAGATCGAGAAATCGCGAGGAAGATGCGTAGTCAGCACCGTCGGAGACTTTTGGAGGACTTAAAGATCTCGGAATGGGGCGATCTATATATGGTTGGAAAGAGGACGGAAAAACAAACGCAACGGTGGGTGGATCACCTCCATCGGAGACTCCACGCTCCACCACGCGCCTCCACAAGAGGCTGAGAGTGGCCGCCACTCTCCGGCAAAGAATGGGAGAGTGAGAGAGCGTCCGGCCACCTTTTTGGGTGGTTCCGGCGGCGGTGCACTCGTCTCTATGTGACAGTCCTTCCCCTGGAGTTTAGGCCTGATTTGACTTCGGGTGACGGCGCGGCAGACCTGACGGCTAGGGTTCCTCTTTCGCGTCCTAGGGTTTCTCGCCAAAGGATTGGGTCTTTGGGCTTTGGACCCATGGAAACCCTAAAGGGGCTTGAGACAGATACTATGGGTTAGGCGAAAGTTGAATTCCAAAGTTGTAACATTTTTTTTATTTTCTTTAAAATAGGAATGTCATGGATTAAAGTAATTAGATTTTATTATTTAATGCTTTTATTGATTGGTATAAATTATATGATTGATAACATGCTTTATTGCGATAACATGCCATATAGAATAGGTGGTGCCATATTGTTGCATAACTTGTATGATTGCATGAGCATAATAGCTATTATGTCTTCAGCGACTAATATGATAGTTATTATGGGATTATTTTGATTTTAAATCATCCTAAGAAATTAATTAATAATTATTATGATTTTTATTAAAAATCTAGATTAATAATTGAATTAATTAATTTTGGATAATTAACATCAAGACAAATAATCGTTATGGAAATTATTTTGATTTCAAATTATCCTCATAAATGATAATTATTATGATTGTTGCAATCTAGATTAATAATTAAGTCAGCTATTTGGATGATTTAAATCTAGAAAAATAATTAGAGAAAATTTCCTAAGAGAATTCTTTTATTTTGCGAGTAATTTGTGGGTTTTCTGAAATGGTCATGGAATAACACACGCTGCATACAACCTTCATGTATCATGATTGTTTGGAGCACACGCTGACGTAAAGTGACCGGATTTCAGGACCTTAATGCTTTCAAAATTATGTTAAGCTTAGTGCACGTTTATCGGCGCTCTTACTTATATAGTTTTTGAAATCGAACAAAGGATACTCTCAATTAAATAATTCTTGGAAATTAGAAAATGTTGCTTATCGGCTATGGCAATGGCACTGAAGGCCCAAATAACAATTTTGGTTTTTACAAGTGACTTGCCCATCGTAAGCCTTGTAAAGATAAACTGAAGGATTGTTAACAATAAACAAGAGTAGTTATGAGAATCTACTCGCACTTCGTTTGTTTATTGCATTATTTGTTTGTAATTGTGTGCTTTATATGTTTTTCAGAAAATATCTTAAAAATAATTTTGAGTCGAAAACCTCTAGATGGTACCAACTATGAATAAGTAAAAAGTAAATTTTTTGATATTGTTCTAAAACATGGAAGCTAAAATTTGTTCTAACAATGCAAGGGCCATAGCAACCTGCAAAGAATGCGTCTAAGGAAACTAAGATGCATTTCTCAGATTAGGAAATGGCAGATATAGTAGTTCGCTGCTATATTATTGTCAGTCTTTCCAAATACTTGCTGAAGCAAGTGTACATGATTAAGAGTGGAGTAGAAATGCTTCAGACTCTTAATGACATGTTTGCTGCGTCTAGCAGCTCTGCTAGACAGAATGCAGTCGGTGCAGGTTTTGCTAAGAGTCTTGTTAAATCCAAAGGGAAACCCAAGGGTGATAATAAGAACAAAATGACTTGGTTATCAGTTGTCAAATCAGTTGCTATGAAGAAGCCGAAAGGCAAGTTCTTCAAGTGCAGACTGAAGGGATACTGAAAGAAAAATTGCCCAGAGGTGATGAAAAGAACCTGACATGGGCATATCAAGGCCTGATCAGTGAATGAATTATTGATTCAGGAATCACTGATTATGTTTGTTACTCTTTGTAGTAGTTCAAACATGGCATACCTGTCAGCAATGGACATAGATATTTTAAGCTTGAAAATAGGAACTTGTGTCTGCATTTGCAGTAGGACAAGTTATTTATAAGACTATGGTTTTGGGTGACTGTTTATTTGTTCCAGATTTCAAGAGGAATTCATTTTTTGTTAGTTGTTTTGGTTAAAACATGGGTTGACAATGCAATTGATTCCTCAGTTACATTTCGATGTTCATCTTCGTCTTGTTTGTTCTGGTACATTGTTTAAATAGTCTTTATTACCTATGTCATATACCCTTTTTTAAATTTGTTGTGTTGAATGGAAAGGATGATGAACAAGAACTTTCACCAAAGAAATAAAAGTTTCAAATGAAACATAACTTTGGCCTTTGTGATTGAGTCATATTATCTCAAGTAGGAAACATATTTTAGTTAAAAAAGGGACTGAAAGTTCAATAATCTTTTAACTAACAGCTACATGTTAGTCCTGTTTGGAAGGTAAAGTAACAAGCAATCCTACAATGGCCAAAAAGGTTTGCGCAACTATTCAACTGGAACTGGTACATACTAATGTATGTGGACCAATTAGCGTTCAGACCAGAAGAGGTGATGAGTACTTCATTATATGAATGTTTACTCTGGATTTGGACAGATGAATCAAGTGCGCCATAAGTCTAAAGTTGTTGGAAATTTCCAAGAGGTTTAGTCTGAGGCAGAAAAGCATGTAGGTGTTCAAATCAAAACACTTTGGTCTACTAAAGTGTTTGGCTACCTGTCTGGTAATTTCAGGTCTTACCTGATTTAAGAGGGGATAGTTTTTGTAACTGTCAACTCTAAGAACGCATTAGTTGAATGAAGTTGCAGTATACAAAAATCAAACATTTCTAGACTTGGTGAAGATTATGTTCAGTTATTCATCTTTGCCAATGTTGTTCAAGGGAGATGCCTAAGAGAAGGAAATGTATCTTCTTAACTTGATTCCGTCAAAGTTTGTTGTAAAGACTCCTAAAGAATTATGGAAAGGGTGCAAGCCCAGATCAAACCATATTCGGATTTAGGGTGCTACGGCACACGTCCTACAACAGCAGTCAAATGAGATGGAATCTTGTATGGAAGAGTGCATATCTTTTGGCTACCCTAAGAGAACTAGGGATGATTTCTTATTTAGTCTTAAGGACAAGATAATCTAAGTGAGCACTCACATGATTTTCTTAAAGGAGGACTAGATAAGAAATTATAAGCTCTTAAGTTAGGTTATTCTTGATGAGATTTATCTCAGATCAAGAATTTCCAGAATCTCTAGAAGCTTCATCCACTGTTCCCTTGATTGTTCGAAAGGGGATAGATATATCTCTAAGTGAACAAACAAGAAAACCATGATTGGAAATTCAACATGATAATATATAAGTGAAACTAGTAGAAATATTAGTATCACATGTAAAGGAACAATATCAAGGATAAGCGGATCCTCAAGAAATTGAAGATCCATCATTTGACCCACTCTTTGTTTTACCTATAAACACACAAGGTCTAGTGCAGTACATTCGTAGTAGGAGAGAACATTGTTAACTCTCAAGTTGTTTCTTGTTGAGTGACATTGATCCTACTAGTTACGATAATGCACTAGAAGATGTTGTTGATCAAGTGTTGCTCAGGCTATGAACAATGAGATGAAGTACTTGTATTTCAACTCCGTTCGGTCCTAGTAAAGACGCCAAGAGGGGTAAAACCCCCAAGGTGCATGTGGACATAAAAGGCAAAGAGAGGATGGACAGAAAGGTGAAAACCTTCAAAGCTAGCTTGGAGGCATTTTTTGCCAGACGCCATGCTTGAGTCTATCCAGATTCTCTTAGTTGCTATAAGTCTCAATTATGAGATTTCATTTTGGGAGTTGGATGTCAGGATATCTACATACAACAACCAAAAGGGTTTATAGCAAATGAGTAGGAACACACGGTATGCAAGTTGTGAAAGTCTATTTCATAGACTTAAGCAAGCATCCAGGTCTTGAAACATCAGTTTTGATCAGGTTATCAAAATTTTGATTTTGAGAGAACCTTGATGAATGATGTGTATTTGTATGTAAAGGATACAACGGAAGACAGTAGATTTTCTGGTACTTTATGTAGATGATATGCTCCTTGTTAGAAATAATATTAATTTATTATTAGAATAGTCTAGAATAGTCTAGATTGTGGGCTTGGCCCATTAGGTCATCCCATTAGGTCTTTTAGTCTCTATAAATAGAGAGCCTCCTTGTACAGACTCATATACTTCAATATACAATATATTTCAGATTCAATTTGGTATCAGAGCTCTTGATTTGAGGGCTCTGCTTCCGCATATATATCTTTTTCTTTCTTTTTACTGTCGTGCATCATACCGGCAACCATCCTTTCACACCTAACCCTTATTTAGTCACAAATTTCTTGTCCTCAACCTCGTATCATCAGGAAAAAGATCGTCATCCTCCGTTCATCGCCGGAAACCGCCACAAAACCACCATCCGCCACTGTTCACCGCCGTCAGACTGCTTTTCCGGCGACTTTTCCGACCAACCACCACGCGATCAGGAGCGGCTCAGGGAGGCGACCCTGTCTGTCCAAGCCACGTGTTGATCGGAGCATCCACGCGCCGCCACGCGCCGGTGGAAGTCTCCGGCGGCCGAGCCACTGTTCCGGCGCGTGAGCCACCGTCCGGCCACCGTTCCAGGCCAGACCACCACCATCTTGCTCGTCTCCTCACCCTCTTTCCAGATCTGGTCTCCGTTCGTTGTGGGTCCCATCCGTTTGAAAGATATCACTGAAAAACCCGTTGTTTGGACACTTTTGTGCAACGTTTTTGCGCGATTTCTTGCTTTCTTGTAGTTCTTTGCTATTTTCTGGTCATCTCCTTTTATTTTGTGATGGAGGGCTCAAATAATGCGTCCAAAAACACGACTGGCATCATCTCCGGTACTACCCCATCTCCATTCTTTTCTCGGGCCAGTGATTCCAATTGGAACAGTGGACGCAGTCGCAGACGTGGCCGCAGACAGAGGCCTCGTTGCAATTATTGCCAGAATCTTGGGCATTTTGAAGAACGCTGCTATAGGAAGTACCCTCATTTGAAGCCATCGACTTCCAACTTTGCTCAAACTGATGTTACTCCACCTTCAACTGGATTAGTAACTCTTTCAAGTGTCGACTATGAGGCACTTCTCAAGAAGGTTTCTTCTCAGCATCCTACTCAAGACACTGGTAATCATGTTGCTTGTTTTTATCAATCATCTCTTGGACCCTAGATAATAGACTCAGGTGCTACTCATCATCTTTGTGGTAATAAAGATCTCTTCACTTCACTTTCTTATTCTAATAACCTACCCCCTGTCACTCTTGCTGATGGCACTAAGGCTCCTGCTCGTGGAATTGGGGAAGCCAACCCAACTCCTCTTTTAACTTTGAGTTCTGTTTATTATATACCTGGCAATCCTTTTAATTTAATCTCTGTTAGCCAGTTGATTCATTCTCATTCATGTACTATTACCTTCTCTAAACAATCCTTTTCTATGCAGGATTCGGGTACGGGGAAGACGATTGGAGCAGGCGTTGAGTCACGAGGTCTCTACTATCTGATTGCACCACCTTCTCCAGTAGCCTGTTCTCTCACAGAGTCTCCTGAGCTAATTCACAGCCGTCTGGGTCATCCAAACCTCTCCAAGCTTCAGCATATGGTTCCTTTTTTATCCAATCTTAAGTCTTTAAACTGTCATTCTTGTCAGCAAGGAAAACACACTCGCTCCTCCTTTGCTAATAGAGTCAATAAAAGAGTTGATGCTCTTTTTTCTATTGTTCATTCTGATATTTGGGGTCCGAGTCGAACAACGTCTGTTTTGGGTTTTCAGTATTTTGTCACCTTTATTGATGATTTCTCCCGTTGCACTTGGGTTTATTTAATGAAAAATCGTTCTGAGTTATTTTCAATTTATCAAAAGTTTTGTGCAGAAATAAAAACTCAATTTGGTGCTTCTATTCAAATCTTGCGCAGTGATAATGCAAAAGAGTATGTGTCTCTTGAATTTTCTAAATTTCTGGATACACAAGGGACTATACACCAGACTACCTGTCCCCACACTCCACAACAAAATGGAGTCGCTGAACGTAAAAATAGACATCTAGTTGAAACTGCACGTACCCTTCTCATTCATATCCCACTCTGTTTTTGGGCAGATGCTATTATCACCTAATGTTTCCTTATCAACCGCATGCCCTCTTCTGTGCTAAATAATGATGTTCCCCACAGTATTTTGTTTTCCGGAGCACCTTCTTATCCTCTGTCTTTACATATTTTTGGTTGTACTTGTTTTGTTCATGATCTTACTCCAGGTAAAGACAAGTTGACATCCAAGGCCTTCAAATGTATTTTCCTTGGGTATACACGTTTTCAAAAAGGGTATCGTTGTTATTCTCCTGATCTCAAGCGTTATATTGTTTCTGCTGATGTCATTTTCCTTGATCAGCAGCCTTTTCACTCTACTCTGTCTCCAGTGTCCCAAGTTGATCAGGTCCTTCCTGTTCCTTTTCTTGATTTGTCTTTACCAGCTGCAGGTGACCCTATTCCAGAGGAGCAACCAATTACCTCCATACCTGCAGATCGTCCTCTCCTCACATACCAGCGTCGTCAGCCTGCACCTCCTCCGACTTTGCCGATCGTCCTCTCTGTGAACAAAGGCCTATGAAGCTCATTTGTGACAACCAAGCCACTTTGCATATTCCTCTAACCCAGTCTTTCATGAGAGGACCAAGCATATAGAAATTGACTGTCATTTTGTTAGAGAAAAGATCCAGTCAAGGGAGATCGAGACAGCATTTGTCAATTCCAATGATCAACTTGCGGATGTATTCACTAAAGCTCTTAGAGGTCCCCGAATAGATCATATTTGTAACAAGCTGGGAGCTTTTGATATATACGCACCAGCTTGAGGGGGAGTGTTAGAAATAATATTAATTTATTATTAGAATAGTCTAGAATAGTCTAGATTGTGGGCTTGGCCCATTAGGTCATCCCATTAGGTCTTTTAGTCTCTATAAATAGAGAGCCTCCTTGTACAAACTCATATACTTGAATATACAATATATTTCAGATTCAATTCTCCTTATTAGAAACAATGTGGAGGTAATATCAAGCATAAAGAGTTAGCTAAGTTAGTGTTTTGGTATGGAAGTACTGGGGAAGCCAATTATATTCTTGGTATAAAACTCTTATGAGGCCGAAAGAATAAGTTGTTGGCATCACCTCAGGCTACTTACATTGACAAAACCCAAAATTTAACATGAGAATTCTAAGAGAAGAATTATAATTCTCAGATGTGGAATTCATCTTCCTAAGGAGTGACCAAAGACTTCTAAGAAGGAAGAATGCATGAGCAAGATATCTTATGCTTTGGCAAAGGTAGACTCACGCATATCATGTTGGGCGTTAAACCAGACATCTGTCACGTAGTGGGAGTAGTGAGATAGTACCATTTTGAACCTAGAGGAATACTAGATTATTGTTAAGCATGTACTCAAGTATCTTTGGAGAACGAGAGATTATATGCTGGTATATTCTAGTGGGAGTCTTGAAAAGCTGAGTTTTCAAAAATTCAGTTATTTCAAGTGGATATTGACTCAAGAAAATCAACCTCGAGCTATGAGTTTTTCACTAAACTCAGATAGCATTAGAGGTGGATCTTGCAGACCCAGTTACTAAGAGTTTGCCTGAACTTGTGTTCGAGAGGCATGTTACTTCTTTGGGTCTTAGGAGGATCCCAGACTTGCATTAAGCAAGTGAGAGTTATTGATTTCATTGTGCTCTTGGAGTAAGACGATGAAACAATAAAATAATTTTCTGAATTTCATAAATAAGGTTTTATTTATTTATTTTGCGCACTATTTACAAACATAAAGGTCCGGATCAAATTGTGGAGTATATGATCATATGGATACGTTCATGGAGGACATGATCATAGGTTCTCACAATTGATGAATGGAGTCACAGCCGTTAAATAAAGTTGGGCACTTTATTCAGGCTGCAATATTTTATGAAATGATTTAGTCCGAATCATTGTAAAATATTGGTGTGAATTAACATTCACATTGAAAGGATCAATGAGAGATTTGATTAAGGTTGTTCTTTCTGTCATAAGGAATCAAATTTCCAGATAACTATAGTTATGTAGTTGCCCTTAATCCTGTGTTTATTTTAAATAAATAATTATATAGTCTTCATTCTTTGATTTACCAACGGGTGAGGTCCGATCTTTTGACGGCCAATAACTCGGTGTTTTGGGAGTGAGATTATTTGATTATCAGTATTTATGAGATAAACAACAAGGAATTTATAGGAAATGTCCCCTTGATATATTTCGGTACTTGGATATTAAAGACACTGGCCAGTGCATGTAATCCATTAGAGAAATTATCAAAGTCAAGGGAATAAATAATTGATTGGGTTACAGAAAACTAATCAATGAATTATAGACATTCTATAAAGGGGCAATGCATATTAATGTTATAAAGGTCATTAATCTTGGAGTTCACGTTCGGGCTTTTAGTGGAGTAGCGCCGAATTATATAATCTTGTAAAGATTATCAGGAGCCTTGATCAATGACAAATGGTAGGTCCCCAGGCTAGCTCGAGACAAGGGATGGGGTATATTATCAGATGATGGTAGCTTATGGGCTACATGGTCTTGGATTTACGAACTCAAGTTTGTATCTTAAAGAGCAAGTGGGAGATTGTTGGATATATGCTCTTTTGGTCACTAAAGTCCTATTGGGCTTCAGTGAAACTTGAGCCCATGAGGCTTAGGGTTGAGTTATGTCTAAGACCTAAGCGTATGTATTCATAGTTTTCTCCTCTTGTGCCTCCAAGGTGAACAGATCATCAGAAACAAACCCCAAGAGGCAGACGTTCATCATCTGAACGGTTGCCCACACATCCATCTCATCCTCCTCGAGAGATAGTCTGGAAGATCTGCCACAGTCCAGCTTCAAGAAAGTTGTTCGTGCTGCGGCGCTGAGGTGAGCTGTTCGTGAAGAGGAATCCTACAAGGGAAGATTCTACACGAGACCTGTGCACCGAGAGGTAATTGTGAAACAAGGATGATTCGGTAAGCATACCAATATACTAGGTCCTAAACCGCTTCCGCATAAATCTAAGTTTTCCTACAAATGAATCTTTCTATATCAGTTTTTGCTCAAATGTGCATTATCTAGGAGCATATTTTTCAATACATGGACTAATTCTTGAATCTTTAAACAAGAATGACAACACCAATTTCATAACCACTTTATGGTGTGCGTATGTGACTTTTTTTGGGCAAAAGTTTTTGTGTTCATATCAGCCTTCATTTGTGTTGTTTTGGTCCTAGTTTTTGGGTAACACTGTTCTAAGCGGAATTTTCATTTGCCAAAACAATAAATAGATATCCTTCCTTTTGCTTGTAGGGCCTGGTAAATTCATAAACTATCATTATCATTTGTCAAACTATTAGTTTCTCTTCAATGAATTATCATCTTACTTGAATCTAAAATGATTCATCCGCAGAAAAAAGCAAAGTTTGGGAAGCACAAAACTCAAGAAAACATAAATGCTGAGACATATAATATCATCAGAACAAGCATTAGGAAAGAAATCCAATAAGCAAAGGTCTTAGCATGATCTTCATTTTGGAGATGGAAGATGGGCATGTGATGTGAATTCGATAGAGAATTTTTGTATCCAATGTCTCTTCGGTAACAGTTCTGACACTATGTGTCAGGCTTTGTTGCTCATTGCATTTGTTGTCTCTCATTTATACTCGCCAATTAGACTCAAACTTCTACCCGGAAAAATAAAATGGAAAAAATGTTAAGTACTTTTAAATGGAAAAATAAAATTAGTATTTTTTATTTAAAATTTAAATTACATAATTTGAGCAACATTCAGACATGTAAAATCTGCAGCAATTGAGGATGTGAATCTAGTGTCTTTGTAGGCTTCAAGCTTGCAATTGAGTTCAAGCCCAAAATGGCATACACATGGGAATTTCTGTTTTCTGTGTGCTCACTTGAGTAGATTATAATGATGTTGGAAAAAAGAAAGAAAAATATAAAAAAAAAAGGCTTAAAGGAATGTGCTAATTGAAATATTGACATATGAATGCAGCAACTGTCTTGAAAAATATATAGGCTTATTCAGGCCTAGCCAAGACTAAGTTTTTTTGAGCTTAGTAGTGTCATTTTCGTATGGTTTGACTGGAATAATTTTTTGGTCAAACTTATTAGTTATATAATTTATAAGAACGAAAATGACTTTAAGACCTGACACATACACAACGGCCTTATTTGCATTTATTCATGGCCAATCAGTAATTGTACCAAAACGCGCAAAGTTTAATTGCATAAAACGCGGTACATTATCAGCCATGTGGCTGCCCTTGTCATGCAGGAATCACGTTCCCGTGTTGTCATGTGTACTAATATATGCCAAAAACAACAATAATTTAACTTTGATGTACGGGTAGTGAGTAAAAGTTAAATACTTATATTTAGAGTACACTTTCTTTTTAAACTAAAAGTTATTTTTAAGATAAAAATAAAAAATAAAGCTTTAAAAATAAAGTTAAAAGCTATTTAATTATTATATAAAAATTTTAATTTAAAAATTATTTAAAAGCTGCTCATTTAACACAACTTGAAAAAAGTTAATGCTAATCTCTAGAAATTTTAATTTTTGACTTTTTTTCTTCGTTATAATTTTTTTTTATTATTATAAGGAGAAAAGAAGCTAATTTTTTTTCCCAATCAGGCACTTAATGATGTAATACCACATAATTATGAACATAGTTAAATTTATTAAATAAAATATTAACACAAAATTAAATAATAGTATGAAATGATTTTATGTTAATAGAGCATCAAAATTAAACTCAATGAAGTCAAGAATCCAATGAAGAAAATTTTGATATTAAAAAAAGGGAAAAATGTTTATTCTTTTAAATGACACAACTTATATTCTTTCACTCTCACAAAGAGGTGGGACCCACACCTTTATATTTTTTTGTCCACTCTCTCTTTTTTTATCTATCTCTTTCTTTCACTTAAAATGACACAATTTTACATCCTTTAAAATCATACACACTTTTCTCTTAAAAAAAAAGGTATTGGGGTTGCACTCTGGAATTGGGCTTTTTAACCTCGTCCTCAAAAAGCATTTTACGAAAAATAGAATTCCAGATTTAGGACAACAAATAGAATTAAAATAGAGGAAATAAAATAAACATCCAAAGTGAGTGCATTCATCCCACATAATATCTTGACATCGTGTTTGGTAGAGGAAAAAAAAAAAATTTGCCCGAGAATCTTGATTTTCAAAAATATGATTTTTACATTCAGTTTACAATAATATCCGAAAATTTAAAATTTAAAAAAAAATCAGTTTCCCGAGAATCTTAACAAAAGCCACGTACCAAACGGCCCAAGAGAAAGCCACTAATAATGAGGTATAATTGAAATTACCAGGATGGTCAAAGTTGTAATCTTGTACTCTTAAAAGTTCCTCCTCAGTCAAATTATGGTAAAAAGAATCCTGTTATAAATTATATAATTATTTTATTATGCTCAATGTCTCATCATGATTCCAATAAGAAACATCAACCCAAATTTTGGAACATGCCCAGACAAAATGGTAAAAGATGAAAAAAAGGAAAAACTAATATTATAAAAGTTTTAAAAGAAACTAAAAACATAAATGATAGAAAAGAAATGCAAAGAAATTTTTGCTTATATCACCAAAACAATGGTGGATCATATATTCAAATGTTGGACTACTTTTGGTAAGAAAGTTTAAGATAATTTGAGGGGAATATTGAGAGAAACACATACTTGTTCATGAAAAATGTGGGGGTGAGAAAAACAGAATACTAAATTTGATTGGATAAAGAGAACACAGGTGGGGGAATTTTGGTATTATAAATGGTAGCTGACAGAGGGTTAATGTTACAATGAAAATACAAAAGAAAGCTATTAAAATCATTCCAATAGATTCTTTGGATATCAAAGGGAACCAAAATAAACACCAAGAGGATTCAAGATAAAGGAGGAAACTGGATGCAGTTAATTATTTTATTTTATTTTATAAAAACTAACTGTAAGTTGTTGGCCCTCAATAAGTCAATATCTTTTTGAGTCAGAGTCACAGACTCACAGGCAATAAATTCTCAATTTGACAAACTCTTTGACTACCTGATTAATAAGCACAACTCTTTGATCATGAAGCTGCTGAATAATCATATCACAAACTGCTGTCTGGCCAGATGCTGCTCCCCCGGCAATACCTATGACAAATTAATTTTTTTTTAATTTTCTCCATCCATAATTTTTATTTTGTATCTTTTATCTCACTTAAAATGACATAGTTCTATGTCATTTAAAAATATAAACACTATGTATAAAAAAATAAAAATAAAAGGACAAACACCAATCCCAAACACAATATATCAAAATTCCAAATTAATTTCTGATTTACTCCATTGTGAAAAGCTTTTTTCCCAATATGCCCTATCTAAGATACATATATAATATTCATTTGTGATATTTGAAATCTCTTCAAATTTAAAATTTTTGAATTTATTGTTTTAATAATAACAATTTGATTATTATTATTTTTCTAATTTGCCAAAAAAGAAATGTTTATATAAAAATAAATATTTTTTCAAATTAGCCAAGTTTGTCATTGTTTTATAAATTAACATTAAATTTATTGAGTTAAAAAATATTTAACATCTTACATAATTTTAATTTATCTCGCAATCTTTGATAATTATTATAATTTATTAAATTTATTATTGGTAATCATAATTTGAGAATTATTTTTTATTTTTTCTTGTTTGTGTAAAAAAAATCAATACATATTTATTAAAAACACTTGAATGAATATGATGAAAATATTTCTTATAATATTTTTGTAACATTCCTTACTACAAACGTTTATAAGGAATATTACATGATTTCTTTTATTTACATTTATATTTACGTTTCCACATAGTCAGTGAGAAATAAGATGGAAAGGAATTGATGTTATTAATTAATACACATCGATGATAATAACAGTAAGGAAAATTATATAAACATCTACCAACATTACTTTATAGATAATGTTACGTCAGATACAAAAATGAGTTATTTTACATAGGTCCTACAGTCTACTAAATATTACATCACTTCTGTTTATATTTTACATCACATAATTATACAATACAAAAGTCTTATCCTAATCTAGCCTATAGGTGTAGGTCTCCACGCTATCAGCATAGAATATCGAAGCGGCTCCTTGATTTCCTACTACAATATAAAACTCTATATGGTCCTCGTAAGAGTACACATTGATACTCCATCCTTCACCTGCTAAGCTTAGACTAGGCATTGTGATTTTCTGAAAAGGTTAGCACAAAACAAACACACGTGAGAAAATTCTCAGTAACATTGAGGTTTTCTAACTATAACCATTTTTAGCCGTATTAACGGAAAATATTATTCTCTCAGATAATTTAACGAAATGAAGTAATATAATAAATAATACATTGTGTAATATTTAACTGAAGCTAAATAATTTTCCAACTTTGGGGTCTTCTACATATGAAAGATTTATTGTGGAGGAGCTCAAACCACGATAAGACGTCACTTACCCTATAATCGTCTGAACCCAAACTCTGTGGTTCAGTTCATAGCAGTCTTCATCAGTTAAATTTACATATTCTCTTCATAATTATTTGATACCAAATAACGACCCAATTAGCAATCAAAAACCAATTTAAAAGAATATAAAGAAAACGTAGTAGAATGAAGCCAAAACTAACTACTGTAACAAATAAATTCAAAGAATATTTAAGGAGAAGAATTTTAACAAGAACGGCAATAGTATAAAAATTCATATTGTTTGAAAAGTAAGAAAAATGAGAGAATAATTTATTTTTTTTATCACCCAATGTTATCTTCTGCCTCGTCATTTTCTTCCTTCCTTTTTCTTTTTCTGTTGATTTCTCTCTCTCTCTTTCTCTCTTTTTTTCTCTCTTTTTTTCTTTTTCTTTCTTCTCGCTGTTCTTCTTCTCTTCTTATGGATAGCGATATATATATATATACACACACACACACACACACACGAGGAGACTTGCTTACTATTGCATCTCGTTAAATTTGAACGAATTAGTTACATTATAACTAAGTAATGATTACCTTTCAAATAATAACTAACCACGTAATCATCAACGTGTAAGTTTCTAGAAAATATTTCATGAGCCGTCCTCAGGTACCTCCACGTTACATGTAGTACATTTTATTTATTTTCATATATTTATTTCAATTATTATACTATTATTATTTATTTTATTATTAATATATTATATATTATATATATTTATCTTAATATTTAATTACTTATTTCATTTTATTATTATTATTATCATTATTATTATTATTATACATATACATAAACATATATATATATATACGTTCAAGCGCTTCGCGTGAAAATTGGCGCAAACGGGGTCTGATACATATCCACGCCCTTCGTGTAAGAATTGGCGCGACTGGCACCAATTTTGACACTCTTGGCGCTACTTGCGTCGTTCTTTTTACTCTTTTTTTTTTTTCTACTTTGGGCTCTTTGGCGCCAATTTTGGCGTTGATGGCGTCAAACTTTTATTTTTTATTTATTTATTTATTTTTATTTTTTATTTTATTTTATTTTTATATATGTGAGTAATTATAGTTACAACTTTTTTTTTACAACCTCTTACAATCATATATCATAACTGTTGATTTCCGTCAACCAACGGTTATGATTTTGGCAAATTAAACTCATTAATTATTTATTAATTCATAATAAATGACAACTGTTGATTGACGGAAATCAACGGTTATGATATATGGTTGTAAGAGGTTGTAAAAAAAAAGGTTGTAACTATAACCTTCCTCTTTATATATATATTTTATATATTTTTTATTTTTTTTGAATATTACAATTTTCATACATTATTTTCTAAAAATATTTCAATTAAAAATTGGAAAATGAAAAAATATATATGTTATTGAGAATCTTGAGATTTTTATTTTTATTTTTGAAATCTTTTCAATATTTTGATAGTAAGATTTTACGCAAATAAGAATTATATTAAGGTCTCGTTAGCCCAAAAAGACTTATCATGCTATATCCGTGGCCTTTACCGAATAGTTATTTTACCTGTTTTTTTTTTTAAATGACCTAATACTGCTTAATTGTTAAATAGTGGTGAGCATTTAATTTATTTAATTATTTTATATTTTCCTATATTTTTTTAATTTGAGAATTTACAATGTTTAATAATTTATAGGACGGGATCAACACCCATGTCTTTTATATTAAAAAGTATATTGCAAAAAGACAATTTATTATATATTAATTTTATAAAAAATTTAAAAAATGTGTAAGAGATACAATTTAAATAAGCGGTGATAATGTATCAAAAAATAAAATAAAATAAGCAGTGATATAATACAAACCATTCTTTCAGGTGTCAATAAATTTACATTCTGAATTTTGGGAATAAAAATAATATTGGTAAATCCACTCCCAAAATGGGTTCAAGAGCAATGTTATTACTGATCGGTTATTGATTCGGTCGAGATATTGAGTCACTAATTCAATCAGTGGATTCAATGACATGATTCTGTAAGTATATGTATATCTATAATTTATATTAAAAAACTATAAATATATTAAATACATGTAAAAATGATACCAATTTGAAATATTTTAATATGAAAAATAATAAATTACATATCATTATCTAACAAAAGAAGGTATTTCAGGTTCAGTAGACGACATATTTAACTATAAATCAAATCAAAATTATCTTAATAAGATACAAATCATTCAAATATTTCAAAAGAAAATAAAATATTTATGTGTACGAGTGAAAAAAAGAAAGACATCAATTAACAAAAATAAACCAATTTTTTCTTTTTATGAATCGGGCCGAGTCATTAGTTTAACTGTTGTATAATATAAGTTCTATAATATAAGTTGTCTAATATGAAAATTGGATCATTATATAACCGATTCACCGTCAACCCAGCCGCATTTATCCGATTTTTATAATATTGTTCAAGAGTAGTCGGACCAGATTAAATCGAACTGAAATAACGGTTGTTGTTGATAGAGGAAATTATCTCCAATGAATGAGGTTTGTATAAGAACGAGGGAAAGATTATATTTATTTTTTTTATTTTTATTTTATTATCAAATCGTAACCGTTGATTTCTTTCAATCTAATAGTTATAATTTATTAGAAATCTAATAATTAATTAATAAATATGATCCAATAAGTTATAATCGTTAGATTGACGAAAATCAACGGTTAAAATTTGATAGTAAGAAGTAGTAAGAAAAAAAGGTAATAAATATAATCTCCCTTAAGAATAATAATTTTTTTTTTCAATTTATCAAGAATGTGTAGTGTGATTTGAAAAATATTATTTTTTTAATAATTGGTGTTTTTCATATATAATATTATATTTTTAAAAAATATAAAGAAAATCATGATTACAATCTTAACTTTCTTAAAATTACATTATCATGAGAATTTATATTGAAATTGTACTCTGGGAAAGATTTTGAATCATATTTACATAATCTAAATAAAAAAATTATGAAAATAATTAGATAATTACAAGTTTAGAAATATGGGAAGAAGATTCTTTTGTTTTTTAAATATAAATTAAGATACTTGTTGATAGCAACTAATAATTCGTGCTTTACGTATATGATTCTACATTTAAAAAAAATCTAAACTAAATCATGATTACAATCTTAAATTTATATAAAGGGATACTTACTAGCTTCTCAAGGACTTGGAACCTTAAACACAACGTCGATTTAGGAATTAGGACACCCTGTTTTTGCAGCTCTTCAAAACTAAACAAACGTAATAGTTGCCATGGAGTGTTGTAGTCATTGTGCCATTGAATGGTGGTGTGGTCATTGTTGCAAGTTTTGTCAGATAAGAGTTGAAGGCATCTCTAATGATTCTCCCAGCAAATTTTTCTGGTGAATTTTTCTATTTCTATTTCATTACTTTTTTAAAAATAATTGATTGGTTCCTTTAACTACCCTTGATCTTGTACCGTGAAAAGCAAATTAATGGGGATTTATTGTTAAGAAGATAGTAGGATTTGTAGAAAAAAAAAAATTATATTCTCATACTATGAATTTCAATGTTCTTTTTACAGCACTTGTACTTTGTGTGGGAAGGTTCTGTTTGACTGGAGTACCCCATACAATGATGCATTTTCAAATATGAGGAGGAATAAAAGTTCTAAAAGAATGAAGAGAGTGAGGAAGACAAAGCCTGGTGGAAAAGCTAAGAAAAGTGACAAATCTTCCCATTCTTAGAAAAGATCATGAGTAAGTACTCTAAATTTAATTTGTTCCTAACTTTATGGTATGTTGATTTGCTATACAGTTATAGCACAAGG
The DNA here is from genome assembly GCF_033153095.1 of Gastrolobium bilobum. Taxonomy (NCBI): domain Eukaryota; kingdom Viridiplantae; phylum Streptophyta; class Magnoliopsida; order Fabales; family Fabaceae; genus Gastrolobium; species Gastrolobium bilobum. The sequence continues at coordinate 146,559 of NW_026895962.1, read as the reverse complement.
ATAATACCTATTATTGGTAATTACTTGCTCTGCAAATCTAAATTCTTCATTAATCTATGTTTAATTTGGTACATTTTCTTACTTTATATTAGTGTACGCTTTGTAACTTATTCTTTTGTTTGAGCCCTGCCTAAGGAACTTTTATGAGTTACCACTCTGACAATTTGATTCTGATGACAAACCTGATAATACTTTAAAAATTTAAACTTCCGAGATTCATATATTTGTTTATAAGCATGTTCTTTGCTTGATTGCTTCTGCATGTTACTCATCCAGGTGTTATGATAAGGGAACAAATTGTATGGTTAATATAATTTAGTAAATAGGAGGTGTAAGACTTGGCGTTAAATTTTAGGAATTGATAAATTCTTCTTAATTTAGTCACAAAATTAATAAACTAAAAATATAAAGATAAAATAAAATAAAAAAATTAAAATGCAGATAATCAATATTTTCAAATAGGACGAGGAATAAGGGCTCGTTTGGTGGACATGATAGGATAATGGTAGGATATGATATGGGACTGATAAGAGTAGGATATAATATGAGGCTGATAAGTCTATATCATATCATGTGTTTGTTGAGATTAGGAATCTGATAAGATTATGTAAAAAGAGAAAGAAAAAATAATAAATAAAATATAATGCAATAAATACAAATATATTGGGTAGAGTGAGGATATTGGGTAACGTGAGGATATATTGGGTATTAAATATTATTATCCTAACCTGTTGAATCCTAACTCAGCTCCTCCCATAGGATAAGAAATCATGTATTGGAGAGGATAACATGAGACAATATGATAAACTAATCATATCCTATTGACCCACCAAACAAGAGATAAAAGTAGGATATGATAAGTTATCATATCCTATATTCCTTATCAGGTGCTCCAAACAGGCCCTAAAAGTTCTAGAAAAATAAGAGACTAAATATGTTAGAAAAGTTGAGAAACGTGACATATATTCCAAAGATGAAATAAGATTGTGTAAATCAAAGTTCTGCATTGTTCTGTATTTTTGTACGTTTTGTAACTTGATATTTGTGTGCACTCCATAGCTATCTTTTATCTGATTGATTTTTCCTTAATATTACTTCTTTTGTTTGAGTCTTGTCTAAATAAGTCATAGTTTCTTATGGTTTGGCATCTCGATCAATATATATAGTATTTGATTTTAAATAGTTGAAAGTGTATCTAGTATTCATGATAAGGAAAACAGAGAAAAATCCAAGGTTGACATTGCAATGAAAGAACCATAATTTCATAGTCCACAAAAATCTAGATCAATTGAAGTCTTATCTTTGTTTATGTTCCAATTCATCTCCCAAATTGTGGCCTTGATCATGGTGCTGTATACGTGGTCATGTTTTCTTGCCTTCCATGCCTCTATTTGTTGATTCTGTGCTCTTAATCTCTTGAGTTATTTATTCTTTATTTTTTGCATTCAAGCAATATTTTTCGTTTGTTTAGTTAAATCTTAGGGTTTATCATCTATCATTTAACATGACCACAAAAATTTTCCTACACACACAACATTTTGTGGGGCCCGCAGCAAAAAATAAAATAAAATTTCGGCACGCAAAACGAATCTCTATAACATAACACAATCACTTTTCCTACAACATAACTCTTATAAAACCCTAAATCTTATGACTGACTATATGTTGTGCTGACACTCTTTTGCAGGATACAGCTTCTAAGGGTCCTCTTATTAAGGAAGAGATGCAAGCAATAAATTTCGACACAACTAGGACTTTTGATATCCATTGAAGAGGCTTAGTTCTTTGTTATGATTTATTTTAGATTTATTTTTATTATACTTTTTTGCTAAGTTTCCCTACAAGCCTAAATTCAATTTTATATACCATAACTACATCAATTTCAGGATAATCATCATCCTTTTTTTTGTCAGCATAAGGGTTGTGGATGAAGAATTTGTCCTATCATTTATTATCTTCATATTTTTATTTTATTTTATGGATTATAACCTTCTTATCTCTCTTCACATTTATTATGGATAAGCTTATTATCATTACTGCGTTGTATACTTCATAAGAAAGAAAACTTAGGGACATCTTTGCTTGGGGACATCCATGTGGCTATGTTCCTGGTATCAAAGGTTGAAAAATGTAAAGATTGACAAGAAAAGTTACACAGAAAAAAAGAAGAAGAAGAAAAGTTTAAGTGTCATTGCAGTTTTCCAATAACAGTGTTTTAACAAAAAAATTAAATGTTATAAGAAAGGATTTTAACGGATGAATTTCATCAATATCTTGCCATAGAAGGCAAGGGGGATAGTTTTATAACTCCTTAGAGCTCAACCAGTACTTGGAAAATTAATTCTTCAACTAATTTAAAATAAACTATGGGGCGTTTGGTATAAGAGATATTTTTTTTTACCGAGAGAAAAAGATTGTTAGGGATTTGGTAAGAATTTTTTTATTCCGGGTAAGTTACAAAAAAGTGTTTGGTTGGCCAAAATTTTGCAAGGAAAGTTGAGTTAATTTTACTGATGCTATGTTTGGTTGATGGTAAAATATTGATGAGAATGTGAATGAAATTATCAAAATACTTTTAATTTTTTGAATATGCCAAGAGAGTCATCATCAAATGTTGCATTTTTTTGGAAAAAAAGTGAATCAAATGTTACTTTTTGAGAATCCAAGATCAAGGAAAAAATAAATACCAAAGGTTAAGTGGAAAATAAATTTGCCTTTGTGTAGTTCAAATGAAAAATACCGGGTAAAAAAATTTGCTGATATTTTATTCACAATACTCATACCAAACATGGTAAATAAATATTCTCCACTCCACTTTTTCATCATTCCCTACCAAATACTGGTACCAAACATCCTTATGTTTATTTGTAATTGCCGAGATATCAAAGTTATCTGAATTTGATACAAACTATTCACGAGTTTAGAGAGGGCAATAAATTGGCTGATTTCCATGTAAGTCATGCTATCGATGCCTCCGATTTGTTTTTGTTTTTGTTTTTTTAGTAACTTGCGATTGTTTTTTAGTTTTGCATCCTTCCTTAGTCTTATTCTTTACGGTATAAAGGGAAGGGTATTAAATCAAGAATAACTTGCTCTGATTTACATTTTTGTGTAAAGAACATTATTAACTGTTGACCTACGTAGCACTGATACTGACACAGGACACGACACGATATGATACTCCGACATATTAATTCTAAAAAATGTTAGATTTGGATACGTTAGGACACGTTTTGATATTAAATAATAATTTGAACTAAAAATTCAACGCAACGCAACCTTTGAACTTTTTTTGAATTTCTATAACGCGTGTTGGAGTGTCGAAGTGTCGGAGAGTAGCGGGAAGTGTTGAACACAACACGTCAAGATTTTTGAAGTGTCGGTGCTTCATAGCTGCTGACGTTTCATTAAATCAATTATAATATTAAATTAATGTATATCTGACAAACTAAAAATATATATTCAAAATGTATTGAATCATTCAACTTAAGTTAATATATTTAACTTTATTAGTAATCAAATTAAATTAATTTTATTATTATTTTTTGGATATTTCTTCAATAGTTTATATATTAAAGGATTAATCCCATCGAACCGGATAGGGCCATAACACAAAAGTATCAAAGTTCTTCCTATCAAATTTTTAATATAATTATATATTCAGAACTCAAAATCATTAATTAAGTTAAAATGATTCTATATTAATTAATTTGCATATTTGGTGATAAAAAATTATTTATTTATAACGAGAGATGGGACGGATTAACTCAGAACTTGCTTTTATCTTCTTGTGAAAGAGATGAAATATAATTTGAGTAAGGGGTGTTTGATAGGAAGGAAAAAAAAAATGCCCAGGAAAATAGGATTGGGAAAATGATTTGGCTATATTTGGAAGGAGGGAGAGTAAAAAGGAGTCTGAAAAAAAAAATTATTGTGTTTTGCTTTTACACATGGAATAGCTTCCGAATTTTGTTATTGATGGGATGGAAATATTTTTTTCTTTTGCGGTGGGAAAAAAATTACACTTTTACACATAGCACTAGTAAAATTAATCTAATATTTTTATTAAAATTTTGAACTACCAAATATCTCTTAATAACTTATCCAGAAAAAAAATATTTCCATCATATTTTTGAATTTTTTTTCTCGATAAATAAATATTTCTCTCATACCAAACACTTTCCTTGAAAAGGATTGACCATGGTAAAGTTAAATGAATACATACAGTAATTCCAAAAATTGAACTTACTCACTAGCAATTTTTTTTTTATAGATATTTTAATCCATTTATAGCTTTGTAATTAGTATGATTCGGGATAGGTCTTAAGATTAAAATTTTAAACCTCTCCCAATATTAGTACTGAATAAAATCGAATACATGTTCTTATTTCTAGCTCAATTGCTCAGTTCCTTGACACAAGTTAAGCTATTATCATTTAATTCGTTGGTAGCCATTTTTTTAATGAGTTTCGATTTTCTCACGCGATAGGAGAAATTTTTTTCATGTTATAGACATATCTTATGTGGGCCCATATCTATTAAAAAAATAAAATAGCAAAAGAAAATATTGCATAAAAATTGAATGGTCATTAGTAGGAGAAAACAACTCTCCTATGACATGAGGAAATGTTTTCTCTTTTTTAATATATACCAAAGAGGCATAACTATGATAGGAAGTATCACTATGCAACCAAACACACTATTTACACATGACTAAAATATTTTTAAATAAGAACCAACTCTTTTTATTTCATGTTAGAATATAATTTGTGCAAGCCATTCCTATTAAATAAAAGATTCATCACGGACTCAATACAAAAGTTTATGTATGGTTAAATTTTAAGATTTAATATTTTTTATATTGTAAGAGATAAAATTATGTTTTTTTTTTTTTGATAACAGATAAAATTATGTTTTACACATATAGAAAAATGTATAGAACTCGTGCGGGATTATATGAAGAGAAAAGAAAGAAAAAAAATATGAGCTCATGTACTATTATATATATGGGAAATTTTTTTTTCATGTTCCATGAGAATTCAACTCTCATGTTAGTGACCTTTTGATTTGCGTGCAAAGTTTTTCTTTTCTTTTTAATAAATATGGGATCTACCACTAGTTGAGTCACAACATGAGAATTGAATTCTCATGCAACATGAGAAAATCAAATCCCTATATATATATATATATATATATATATAAATAATTTTATCTTTTTCAACCTAAGAAATATTCAACCTTAAATTTTATCATGAATTTTTTATTTTGTATAGAGATGTTACAATTAGTTTATCGCTTTGCGACTAATTTAATTTGATGTTGATCCCAAAATTAAAATTTTAAATTTTTCACAAAAATAATACTAAAAAGATCAAACACGTATTTTCTCTGACAGAACTACTATCATGAAACTTTTCAAAAAGGGCAGCACGCAATCATGTTGCTGGTGTTTCTTTTGTTGAATTGGGCCATGAAAATGTATTTGAACGATTAAACAAGAAATGGAATGTTCGAGTATACTCTCAAACTAGAAACTGGACCCCAATGACTCTGTTCCAATGAAAAGTTTACCTGCATTCGAATATATCTTCCAATAAAGAGGATATAAAAAAAGAAAATGCTACATTAATTACAAAATTAACTAGATATTTTTACCCTACTTCTATTATTATATTTATTTTATACTTTTGCATGTATCTCGTGACATTACCACTAATCCAAGTTCATAACGATTGTCAATAACAATGATTTGAACTGTTTTCAATTATTCTTTATCGGTGGGGTAAAGTTTGTGACATGCCCTTCATTGTATGGGGACAATTTTAGCTCTCTTTCAACCTTTTTTTTCAAAATAAAAAAATGATAATAACTTATCAGATACCTTTTGAATAATTATTTTTTAAAAAAAAAAACAGATCAGAGAAGTGCTTAAAAACAAGAAACAGCAAAATAACGTTGGTGGCAGCGTTGCACGCACACGACCTTCGCTGGCACACACAACACGATAACCATTCATTTTTTTCTCTCTTTCCCTCTCTTTTTCTTAACCCTTCTTATTCGCCTCTCTCTCTCTCTCTTTCTCTCTCTCTCTCTCTCTCCACCAATGGATATCCATCGCCGGCCGCCGCCTCCCACCGTACACGACGGCGGTGCTGCGCCCATACGTCATCCCCACCGTCTGAAGAGGCACTCCTCCGTCCCGTCCCCTACCCCGAAGGCCTCGGATGCTCTCCCTGTCCCTCTCTACCTTACCAACGCCATCTTCTTCACCCTCTTCTTCTCCGTCGCATACTATCTCCTTCACCGGTGGCGCGACAAGATTCGAAGCTCCACCCCTCTCCACGTCGTCACCCTCTCCGAGATCGCCGCCATTGTCTCCCTCATCGCTTCCTTCATCTACCTCCTCGGCTTCTTCGGCATAGACTTCGTCCAATCCTTCATCGCGCGCGCCTCCCACGACGTATGGGACCTTGACGAAGCCGACGTCGTCGCCGTCGCCGATCAGCGCCTCGATTTTCCCGTTGATCAGCCAGTTCCTAGATTGGCCCCACCGGAACCCTCGATTTCCTCCGAGGAAGACGAGGAGATCGTGAAGTCAGTGGTGGAAGGCGCCACGCCCTCGTACGCGCTAGAGTCGAGGCTCGGAGACTGCAGCCGAGCGGCGGCGATCCGTCGCGAGGCCCTGCAGAGGACGACGGGGAGGTCGCTGGAGGGTTTGCCGTTAGAAGGGTTCGATTACGAGTCGATTTTGGGGCAGTGCTGCGAAATGCCGGTGGGTTATGTTCAGATTCCGGTGGGTGTGGCGGGGCCGTTGTTGCTGGACGGGTTTGAGTACACGGTGCCGATGGCGACGACGGAGGGGTGCTTGGTGGCGAGCACGAATCGAGGGTGCAAGGCGATCTATGCGTCTGGTGGTGCAAGCAGCGTGGTTTTGAGGGATGCCATGTCAAGAGCACCTGTTGTTAGGTTTTCCACTGCCAAAAGGGCTGCACAGTTGAAATTCTTCTTGGAGGATCCTCTCAATTTTGATACCTTGGCTGTTATTTTTAACAGGTTAGTTTAAATGTTTGATGTTGGTGCTTAAAGGTTTTTATTTGTTTCTCAAAATCGTGAATAGATGAGTGTAGAGGAATATGGAGGACTGGAATTTGGTTATGTTTTCTTAGATACTTTTATTTATGCTGAATTTTGATGTTTGTTTCCTTTGGTTTCTTCAGGTCAAGTAGATTTGCCAGGCTTCAAGGGATTAAGTGTGCTATGGCAGGGAAGAACGTTTATTTGAGATTCACATGCAGCACCGGTGATGCCATGGGGATGAACATGGTTTCCAAAGGGGTGCAAAATGTTATTGATTTCCTTCAAAATGATTTCCCTGACATGGATGTTATTGGCATCTCTGGTAATTTCCATGCCCTTTCCCACTTTAATGGATACGATTTCCTGGATGCATCTTGTCACGAATACGTTTAATTTTGCATATGCTATCACGTACGGTCTCTGTTTTGATATAATTGTTTCTTTCTTGAAAGTGGTCCAATTACATTATCTTATTTCTTTCCGTCCTATTTTTTTATATATTACATTATATTATATTGTCATAAGCAGGAGACTTGTGCCATATAGAAATTGTCAAGTTGGATTCTTATCTGAGCTTTGATTTGTTTTTTCTATCTGCTTGTTGAAATCTGATAAATTTCCTTGTACTTTCAGATTAATTTATTTATTTTAACAAAAAGGTCAGTGCTGTGGTTAAGTGATATTTAGGCAATTTAATCTTATTTGTTAGAGTAATCATAATTTATTCATTTGTTGTTTGAACATGATGGGGAAAAAAAAATGGAACTGTGACACCACTCTCAAACTCATCACCAAATTATTTATGTTTCTCATTTGATCGGATTCCTATTTTGTGCTAGTATCTATTTCTTTCATCATGTCAATTCCAGTTCGTTGGTTAGTCTTCCAGTTAACTTGCTTGCATCTGTTGAATGTGTCACTATATTAATCTCTTTGTATGGTCGTTAGATGCCTATAATCAGGGCATGGTGAAATTATTTTAATGGGAATATTAGACCGAAAATGTGATGGTTATGTGCTGACTTGATCCTTTAGGAAATTATTGTTCGGACAAGAAACCTGCTGCAGTTAATTGGATTGAGGGACGTGGTAAATCAGTTGTTTGTGAAGCAATTATCAAAGAAGAAGTGGTGGAGAAGGTATTGAAAACCAATGTGGCTGCCCTGGTGGAGCTTAACATGCTAAAAAATCTTGCTGGTTCAGCTATTGCTGGTGCTCTTGGTGGATACAATGCCCATGCTAGTAACATTGTTTCTGCCATTTTTATAGCCACTGGTCAAGATCCAGCTCAAAATGTTGAAAGTTCCCATTGCATAACCATGATGGAAGCTGTCAATGATGGGAGAGACCTTCATATCTCAGTCACTATGCCTTCCATTGAGGTGATTTAGCATCCCATCTTTCATATAGATTTTACTCTTTTATAGTTAGTTAATTTTCCAATTTAATAACTTATGTTTTATATGATTTGTTGTCCTCTCAGGTGGGTACAGTTGGGGGTGGGACTCAACTGGCATCTCAGTCGGCTTGCTTGAATTTGCTTGGTGTGAAGGGTGCGAGCAAGGAGTCACCAGGATCAAACTCAAGACTCTTGGCCACCATTGTTGCTGGATCTGTTTTAGCTGGAGAGCTGTCTCTGATGTCTGCCATTGCAGCAGGGCAGCTAGTCAAAAGCCACATGAAATACAACAGATCAAGCAAAGACGTATCGAAAATATCATCTTGAGGACAAGGACATGTTTGCAGTCATTATATGTGAGTCTAAAATAAAAACACCGGGGTCCTTAAACGCAGAAACCTGAATTTGAGGTGGAAAATGGAAGACTTTAGATTAGGTTGTTGGCATCGACGTTTGGCTTTGTATTGCTGGCTGTAAATGTTTTATTATTTGGACGGAGGAAAGTAGAGTTGTGCCTGTATGGTGTCCCCTATAGATCCTTCCTTCCCTGTACACGTTTGTTATCTTACCCTGCCGAGCCATTGGATAGGTGTTAACATTCTCCTTCTCCTTAACCAAAACATTTAATGTGTCGTATTATAATTCTTTTCCTGGTATAATATGCTTAGTCTCGGATGCATCGGTTCTATGTAGTTGGGGACCAGATAGCCGGGTAGTTTGATGTATTTTCTCTCGTGGCATTGTCTGCTAGTATCCATGAATTGAATTTGACCATGTGTTTCCTTTGATTTCCCATTTATATATTAGTCTATGTGGATATTACATAGATTATTCTTTCGTCTTTTTCATTTGCTGTTTCAACTTTTAAGATGCTTGACATTGCTATTTGACGTATTTCGTTGGCACATAGCTCCTTTTGGATTCAAGCATAAGAATTATCACCCAGTCATTTGGCGTTACCTTGTCTTTGTAATTAGCACGAAATCACAGTTTTAATTGTGAATTTGGGAAATCTGTTTACAAGTGCGTACGTCTCTCTTGGCATCTCAACTCTAAAGTGGGGGATGAGATAATTTGTGTGTTGCATTCTGTAGAATATTATTAACCAGTCCCTTCAATGTATTTCTAGCACGCAGTTTTCCATCCTGAATGTTAAAATTCTTACGTCTTTATTACTTCTCTTATTTGAGTCCATCATTTTTTTTGGTACAACGAAAAATTGGAGTAAGTATTTCTCCAAGACTAAATGTAGTAAGTAATTAAATAAAGTACGAACTAATTTTAAAATTATACTAAATTTTATAAGAATTATTAATCTTACTACCAGACTTCCTTCTTTGCATTGTTTAGAATTTGCATACGACTCCCTTGGCATCTGAACTCGAAAGTGGGGTTTTTAAGATAATTTGTGGGTTGCACTTTTTAGAATATTATCAATCAATCCCTTCGATATATTTCTAGCACACACTTTTCCATCCTGAATTTTAAAATTCTTACATATTTGTTGCTTCTCTTAGTTGAGTCCATCATTTCTTTCAGTACCACAAAAATAAGAGGAAAGTAATAAATGGAGATTCAGCTGTTTCAATCATTACTCCATGACCAAATGCAGTATGTGATAAAATGAAGTTCGGACTAATTTTAAAATCCTACTAAATTTTATGAACTTGATCTATTTTATAAGAATTCTTAGTGTAACAGTTGTATAGATGAAATTTGTATTTAATTATAAATCTTTACAAATTTATTCTATTGACTTTTATTGATAAATATTGATTTTTCTCTACTAAATTATTAGATTGAAACCGCTTATATAATTATAACGTAATATATAAAATTCGTATACAAAGCAACCACCGAAAAAAAAAAATAGTATACAAAGCGAGCATAACGATAAGATAAGCATGATTAAATTATCAAATTAATAGTATTTTATAAAAACAATTAAATGGTGGAAATATATTAATTTTTTATTTCTCAATCAATTTATTTATTATCTGACTAACTCTGACTTTCCCAAAACTGTTTTCCTTTTAGAATTGAGGATTATGAGAAAAATAAACTCTTTAGCACTTGAACCAGATTGTTGATTGATTGTTACATGGAAAAAGAGAGCGATGGATACAAAAAAGCGTGAGTTCCACTAAAAAAATAAAAAAAGTATAAATTTCATCTCTTTATATCTATTTATCTTAATGCTTTGTTTGGGAGTTTGGAGGGGAGGGGAAGGAAGGGAAGGAAATTGAAAGTTTTTCTCTTTTCTTGTTTGGGAGCTAAAAAAATGGTAAAGGAGGAAAATGGAGGGTTAATGAGATATTTTTACCATTTTTAAAAATTAATATAATTATTATATTTTACAAATTAAATTAAATTTAAAATTTCTAAAAAAATTATTTATGTACTTTTCACAACCCAAAAAAGATCATATTTTCGATGGAATTTCTACGTTACAAACGATGAAAATTTCATCACAAAATTATATTTTTCGTATGAATACTTTTCGTCGAAAAGTGACGAAATTTTTCAATCGATGAAAATTTTTACAAAAATAAATTTTCTATCGAAATTTTCAACGAAATTTAGTTTCGATCAAAAGTTTTGACGAAAATGATTTCCTCCATCAAATGTTTTAAACGAAAAAAGAATTCTATCAAAAGTTTTGACGGAACATTTTCCGTTCAAAATTTCGATGGAAAGGTGTTCTGACGAAAATTTTGACAGAAATTGTTTTGTTAGAAATTTTGAGGGAAATGTTTCATTCGAAACTTTCGACGAAATTTAGATTTTGAAAATAATTTTCACAGAATATTTTTTCCGTCAAAATTTTTTGTTGAAATATTTTCCGTCAAAATTTTTTACGGAAATATTTTCTGTCAAATTTTTTTGATAGAAATGCGTTCTGTTGAAAATTTTGATGGAAAAGTTTTTTTCAAAAAACTTGATGGAAATATTTTTCGTAGAAAATTTTCGATGAAAATGTGTTTCGTTAAAATTTTTGACAGAAATTTTTTTTGCCAAAAACTTTAACGAAAATATTTTAGTCGAAAACTTTCGGCGAAATTTAAATTCTGTTAAGAATTTTGATGAAATTTTTTTTCGTCCACAATTTTCGATAGAAATATGTTTCGTTGAAAATTTTAGTGAAAATATTTTTCGTCAAAAATTTCGATGAAAATGTTTTTTTGTGAAATATTTTGGCAAAATTTAGATTCCGTAAAGAATTTTGACAAAAAAAAAATTCGTCAAATTTTTTTACAGAAATATTTGTTGTCACAAATTTTGATGGAAATATTTTTCGTCAAAATTTTGATAGAAATATTTTTCGTAAAAAATTTTGACGTAATTGTTTTACGTCGAAACTTTTCGATGGAAATGTGTTTCATCAAAATTTTGGACGGAAATATTTTCGTTAAAAGTGTCATCCTATCAATAATTTTGACTGAATTTTTTATTCCATACAAAATTTATGTTAGTGATTATGACAAAATCTGGTTCCGTCTCTAATTTCGTCTTTAGTTTTGACAAAAAAAATTTGACGTATATGATTTTCATCAAAAATATCATAACTATTTTTGACGAAATATTTTTCGTCAATAAATTCTGTCGGTATTTGAGACTTTTCTAATAATATCATATTTAAAAATGATTCACAATTATGTAGTTTTAACATTTTAATGCTAATGGTAGATAAGTAATTTTCAACATTTTCTCCCTCAAACCCTCCAAATTGGGAGAACTTTAATTTTAAGAAAAAAGAGGGTTTAGTAAAAATCTCTAATTCCTTCCCCTCCTTTTTTTAAACAAGGGTAGGGCTTACTAAAACCCTGTGTTTTTTTTCCTTCCCTTCGTAAAATCAACTTCCAAACAAAACCTAAAGGACCCTTTTTATAAATTAATAACAGAAGATCGTAAATATAATACCTACCAGTTTTGGGTACAAACGGGCCATGGGCTCAGGGCCCAAGTCCAGATTAAAATGGAGTTCGGAATCGAAACAGATCCCAGTGGCAGAAAAAGCACTTACTCGCTGCGAGAGAGAAGGAGCCAGAAACTGCTACTACTAGACACACTTTGAACTTCAAACTTAAACCCTAGTTCTCTCTCTCTCTATCTCTATTTCTCGTCTCCAACCATGTCAGCTATGCTGGTACGCTCTCTCTCTCTCTCTCTATTTCTCTTCTGTATTCTATCTGTGTTTCTCTAACCCAACCTAACACATCGTTACTTGTTGCAAATGCGGTACCAAACAGCAACCTCAGATCATTCTGCTCAAGGAAGGCACGGACACTTCGCAAGGTAAGGCGCAGCTTGTCAGCAACATCAATGCCTGCACCGCCGTCGCCGACGTCGTTCGAACCACCCTCGGCCCCCGCGGAATGGACAAGCTCATCCACGACGACAAGGGCGCCGTCACCATTTCCAACGACGGCGCCACCATTATGAAGCTCCTCGACATCGTTCACCCTGCCGCCAAAATCCTCGTCGACATCGCCAAGTCTCAGGACTCCGAGGTAACTAACTAACTAACTCTTTCCCTTCGATCTCCATTTTCTGCTTTTCAAATGCCGATGTTTTATCTTTCTTTTTTTTCGTCTCGTGTTAAGTTCGGTTTTCTGAGAACTATTTTTTTTTTTTTTTTATATTTGTCTTCGCTTGATTCAGATGCTTGAAATTGTGGAATTGCGTGTTTGTAAATAAATTATTGTTTTGTTATACTTGTTGCGAATGTGTGAAGGTTGGCGATGGAACCACCACTGTGGTATTGCTTGCAGCTGAGTTTTTAAGGGAGGCCAAGCCTTTCGTTGAAGATGGTGTTCACTCTCAAAATTTAATACGGAGCTATAGGACTGCAAGCACCTTGGTTGGTATTTTTATTATTTTTTTGCCTCAATCAAGAAGACTGTCCTGATTTGTGGCATTATTATTGTCGTCATTGACCTAGGCCATTGAGAAGATTAAAGAGTTAGCGGTTAGCATTGAGGGAAAAAGTCTAGAAGAAAAGAAACACTTGCTTGCAAGGTGTGCTTCTACAACACTTTCTTCGAAGCTTATAGGTGGAGAGAAAGAGTTCTTTGCATCCATGGTTGTCGATGCTGTCATTGCAATTGGGAATGATGACAGGTTGAACATGATTGGAATAAAGAAGGTACATGTATCGGTTCTCTTACAACATTGTATATGTATGTTGCTTAGTCTCGTTTGTATTGGTAATTGTCTAATGTATTTTTTTAATAAAACATACTAAAAAGCCTCACCAATGTTTATTGGGGAAAATGAGAGTGCAAAATATGGAGGACCAAAGATACTCTTAAAGGCACTATAATAAAACACACCAAAAAGCCTCATCAATGTTTCTAGGTTCTCTAATCACTTTGTAAATGTGTGTGTGCATCTCTTCAAGTGTAGTTAGAGTTAGATATTGCTGTGTGTGCTTTCTCTTTCTTGGAGGTTTAAAGTTTACGATGACCAGAAGAGTTGAGCAAATCTTTTCAAAATAATTTGACATTTTTTAGGAAATGCTGATTACATGGCATTTTATGTCTGGTTGTAATACAACTTACTTCATTAATTGATGTTAGGTTATCCAAACACAGTGCTAGGAACAGGTGATGGCTTCATAGAGATCTTGATTTTACCCCTTTCTGATTTCTTTTCCTGGGGAATGACAATGGTTTATTTCAGTAAATATCATTTTGATTCACAAGATGAATTATTCAGACCACAATCTCCTCATGGAATGATGTTCCTCCACAAACTAATTAATATGAGCATATACAAATTGTGTTGAGGTCTTGCTAGAGCTGGTCTGCATAGATGCTGACATGCCATATAATCATCATATTAACAGCCTCAGTCTTTGGGCCTGTATTGTACATTTAGTTCCAAACTTCAAATGTTTACAAAATCATCCAGCATATGAAGCAATTTTGAGTTTTCCTTACTCTTTTTGCATTTTTTCCGTGTCATTTGACTAGAATTTATTTGTTTGTTATGTAGTTATATTTCAAGGTGGTTATTATTTCTAAAAGTTTTCCCATTACCATCGTACTAAGTTTTAGTGGAATTTTCTCGTCATTTAAAAGGATCTCTTCTTTGCTATAAGGGTAGAACACCTTGATATTTTTTTTTCATTTTTTTTTTCAGATAAAGCTTTTCCAGTTTTCATATTTTTGTAATTAGATGCTTTAGGCTTCCTCTTTTCTTCAGAAAATGTAAAGTAGATGTGTTATATTTGATTTGCATTATATTCTTGGAATCTGTTTTAAAAAAATATTTGTAGTACAAAAGATGTGATAGGAAGTATGAACAACCATCTAACCAAAGTGATTACATATGAATATCAAGGAGTGTTACTGTCATATAGGTTTTTGTTTTAATTATATATGTTTAATTATGTGTAAATCAATTTCATGTTATTGAGAAAGTTATTTTGGAAACCAATGACTGAGATTCAGGTTTTGTTCTACAGGTTCCTGGTGGCAACATGCGCGACTCATTTCTTGTAAATGGTGTTGCCTTCAAAAAGACATTTTCATATGCTGGGTTTGAGCAACAGCCCAAGAAGTTTCTCAATCCCAAAATACTGTTACTAAATGTTGAATTGGAGCTAAAATCTGAGAAAGAAAATGCTGAAATAAGGTGGGAATATTTAAAATTTGTTCTGTTGTTTGTTGATAACTTGATACTGAAATCCTATTGAATTATTGCTTGCTATAACGGACTTTCTTCTCTTTTTTCTTGTTCTTCGCAGATTGTCAGATCCATCACAATATCAGTCAATTGTTGATGCAGAATGGAATATTATTTATGATAAGTTGGATAAATGTGTTAACAGTGGTGCCAAAGTTATTCTTTCACGATTGGCTATTGGTGATCTAGCTACCCAGGTTTTAATTCTTTTTATTTATCAAAGTTAACTTTCTTTCATATTCTTGGATTTCTTTCAACTATCCACAAAATGTTGCACCTTTCTAACGAGCAGCAACCTGCCAAATTTGCCATGTGCCATCCCCTCATGTGACAGTTCATGGTGCATTGTATGCATTGCCTCGTGTACTTACGTGTATCGCATGGCTATGGGCTTCATTTTCTATGCTGAAATGTAGATTGACATAATCCTTATTAACTGCTCATGATAATGCTAGAAAATTATTATTTTTTACTGGGTTTCTTAAAATTTTTGAGCATATTCATAATTATTATTATTTTTTAAAAAAATAACTTGTCCATGAAACAGTATTTTGCAGATCGAGACATTTTCTGTGCTGGTCGTGTAACAGAAGAAGATCTAAAAAGGGTTACTGCTGCAACCGGTGGAACTGTTCAAACATCTGTCAATAACATTATTGATGAGGTTGTACATTATTTGTGGGATTCTGTCATGGTTTGCTCTTTTTATGATGTTATATATTACAGCTGAGAATTTTGTGATTTATTTGCTTAAAGGTCCTTGGAACTTGTGAGGTTTTTGAGGAAAGACAAGTTGGAAATGAGCGGTTTAATATATTCAGCGGATGTCCATCTGGCCTAACAGCCACCATAGTTCTTCGTGGTGGAGCTGATCAGGTCTGTTAGAGGTTGTGCAATAACTGTTTATGTAGCTTGTAATAAAACTCTTTTAATAAATTTGCCATTGTTGTGCTTATATTTTATTTTCGCTATTCTCTTATAGTTCATAGAGGAAGCAGAGCGAAGTTTGCATGATGCAATCATGATTGTTAGAAGGGCTCTGAAGAATTCAACTGTAGTTGCTGGTGGAGGTGCTATAGATGTATGTGTCCCAATTTTTGTTGGTAGATCTCATTGAAATATGTTAATGAATGTGTTGGACGTTAAAATGTGGTTCTTGTTGGCAGATGGAGATAAGCCGATACTTGAGACAGCATGCACGTACAATAGCTGGGAAGGCTCAGCTCTTCATTAACTCATATGCGAAAGCTCTCGAGGTAAGTGTGTTTGAAATATGAGTATGATCCTTAATTGCTGTGGGGGAAGGGGGTGGGAGCAAAGAGCTTCTTGCGCATGTGTTTTACATGTTGCAATTCAACCTAAAATTGCTGCATTGGTATGGTCATTGATTTTGAACAGTGTAGCTTTCATTGCATTTGAAATTGCTTTCCTCTGAATCTGGTGTAACATGCATACTAGCTCGGGAAATAAGGCATGAAGGGTTTGATATTATCTGCTGATCATAGAGTAGAGTTATGCAATAAGTTCTGGTGTTATTACAGGTTATACCTCGGCAATTATGTGACAATGCTGGATTTGATGCAACTGATGTGCTGAATAAACTGAGGCAGAAACATGCGCTTCCTTCTGGTTGGTTGGCATTCTTTGTATATGCATGCTTCCTTACATATATGTATTGCACAAAATTACTTGCATGCATGCTAACATATACTTACATGCAAAGCTACTGAAAAGTGGGGCAGCGGTTGAGCCAAGCCTAGTTAAATACTTAGATACTAAGTTGTTCAATTAAAGGTACTGACTGAGCTCAAGTTGGAGCTTATGTTGTGTTAAAGCTTGGCTTGTTTGATTATATGGGCTGAGTTCAAGTACTAGTGAATATTTAAAAAACTAATTTGCATACTTTTACACATGCATGAACACAACCAATACATACACACTTACAAGTAGAATTAAACCACTCCCCATTGAACCCCAACTAGTGAGGGTAGGGGTGAAGACAATCCTTGTATGTAGCCTTACCCTTACATATTTTCAAAGAAGTTGTTTTTTGGATTCAAACTCGTAACCTTTCAGTCACAAAGGAGCAGCTTTAGTATTGCTCCAAGCTTGCCCTCATACACTTACAAATAGAATTACCTTAAAATAGTTTGCTACTTTGTTTGTCTCCTAAAAAATATTGACACTTGTTTGAAAAATTTGTTATAAATTGTTCATTTAACCAAATAGCTCGCAAAGATGTTGAGTTCATCTAGAGTCATTGCTTGCTTGTTACAGGTGAGGGGGCACCTTATGGGGTGGACATAGCCACTGGTGGAATTGCTGACTCTTTTGCTAACTTTGTCTGGGAGCCTGCAGTTGTGAAGGTATCTGCCATCATTTATCTGTGTTATGTTATTCTCTGATTCTAGTGTTTTATGGGGATAGTGTCTGAGTTAATTAATAAATTTGCAGATCAATGCTATAAATGCTGCTACAGAGGCTGCGTGTCTTATCTTAAGTGTTGATGAAACAGTTAAAAATCCCAAGGTAACTTTCTGACTAGTTCTATCATTTTATATTTGATTTAAATGGTTCTTTTGTTGTGTAATATATCTCCCGAATACTTGCACAATTTGAAGGAATCAATGATCTATTATATTAGGCATATTTAGATTTCACTTTAAACTTTTTTTCCTGTTGACTTAATTTGTTTTGTCGGGGATTTTGTACTTTTGACAGTGTAAGTCGATATAAATTTACCTTTGGATCTGTGCAGTGTCACATAACTCACATCATCACTGCTCTGCACATGTCCACATGCAATCCAAATGTTCTACACTTGTTTTGCCGCTTTTAAGCATTTTCATGTATCATTATTTGTTTGAGTAACGAGTACTAGTTGTCATGGTACTTTGTCTGTGCACATTTCTTGGACTTTGAAAATCATATGCTGTTCACTGGTGATTAGTTCCTCCTACTCCGTATGGATGGGGATTTCTTAGTTTGGTAAGAAAAAGGATAGAATTATGATTGCATTCCTCACCTGGATTCTTTAGACCGGAATCAATATCCTCTCTCTTGAAGATGTGGGAATGCCATTATTGGTAGGCAACTGGAATGGAGATTTTTATGTTCCTTTTCCTAACTTGCCCTTATTCCTTTTATAAAGTTGAAAAAGGTTCCCTTTCATGAGGTAACCCAAATTTTTTGGTAGTGCTTCAAATTTATTGTGCTCCAGTTCTGTTTCCTCTATTATTCATTTGTTGTTGAAGTCTTGAAGCGGTAATATGCACACTGCACCAATGAAGTAGTTGTACCCGACTTAGGTCTTCTGATATACTTCCCAATTCCTATTGATAATATCTGATTATCATAACCATTGGATTCGGTTGATATCTTTCCATGTATCCCGCCCAAATAATATTTTCAAGAGCCCCTTTGTTGATTGCAATTAAAAATACTTCAGGGTCCAATGTTAATAGGACAACTGAAGCTATTTTTATATTTTACCTAATAAGTTGCATACTTAAGAGGTGGAGGTCGATAGCTTGCTGACAATTTTTGTTGATATTCTTACAAGTGTTCTACTTGAGTCGCATAATGTGACTTCAAAATTTACATTGATCTGCAGAATTATGTTCAGAATATCTACTATGTATGGCTATTTCTTTTTTATTTTTTCCGTGTAACTAAATTTTTTTACACTTATTTTATTCTAGCTTGTTATGAATGCTTATCTGATGTCATATCGAGATTAGAGAAACTTATGTTATCCAGCTGGTTTTGATTGTTTTCTCTATTTAAAATATGTAGTCTGAGAGTGCACAAGGAGAGGCTGCTGCAAGTGCCATGGGCGGAAGAGGTCGTGGAGGTGCTTTCCGTGGTGGACGTGGACGAGGAATGCGGAGACGATGAAAAATGCGTTCTTTACTGGTCGGCTTTTGTCTCGTGCATTGACTCTGTCTAATACATCGAAGGCCACTGCATGTATGTTTCTGCTAGTTGGAGTTGCTAGAAGAATGCCATATCTTGGATCTACAAATGATGATATGAAATTGTAATGGAGATTCTGGGAACTTCATCTGATCAAAACTAGGATTTGGTGGTAGCAATTTTCAAGCATTTTGTCTCTGGTATTTATTTATTTTGTAAGTTGGAGGGGATGAAACTATTGGTTGGCTGTTGGTGGGACTTGAGCTATTTCGTGTGAAATTTTGCATCACCTTGTTCTATACGTGTAACTTTTTATTACCTCGTACTTATATAAGCATGCGATTTGTGTTTTTTACAAGAGGTGCTGTGGGAATGTGTAAGAACATGGTATACATATTGCCGAAGACATGTGAGCAGAGAAACAATCCAATCTGTTATTGGGAAAATTGATCTTTAAATAGTCGGTTATGGTAACGGCAGGCGAACGATACAATTTCAATTCCTCAAGGCAAGAGCTGATTTCTTGAAATTACCTAGGTGACACTTTGTGGACTCGATACTTTAGATCTGTTATGTGCGTGGATCACAAAATGGAGACTAAATTCCTCGATAGAAAGGCAAATTATGGTATGGACCTAATTTATCTTTATTTTATTGATTCAACGATTTCAATCTGTTTTAAGACTCAGTGACTATATATTGAATCTATAACACAATAGATTTAGAATGTTGATGACGCAAATGAAATATAAATTACGTCTGTACAAATCCAAAGATGAGAGTTGTCCACAACGAAAAATTGAGAGAAATCAACCATTGAACAATTGTCCTGTTTGTCTCATCTAATTTCAAGATGTAAGAAAATTAGGCAATGTGTGATATTTTAGTTCTCTGTTGTCCAAAAATAGAATAAATAATTTATTTGTTACTGATCAAAAACAATTTTAGCAAAGAGGACTACGGATTTTGAGTTTATGCTGATAAGATGCACAAACGATTTTGCTTTTAAGAATACAAAAATTTATCCTCAAAATTAATCAACTCTACATGCACATAAACCTGTGTCAAATATTGAGACTGAATTGAAAAATATGAAACATTGCCGCATTACATATTTCAGAAGTAGATGCTAAATCAAATACATCAAACCAAATTGAATCAAAAGAATTATTTTTTTAACCAATTGAAAAACCGAATCAATTTTCCAAATTATTTTTCAAAACTAGTTTGGTTCTTTGAACTGAGCTAAGATTCAAGCTAAAAAAAAGAACCTTATCCAACCCCCATAAAAATCAAACCAAATCGCACCATATAAAAACCAAAGCATTTTTGTTAAATCAATTTAAAAACCGAATCATTTTACCAGTTCGGTTTAGTATCGTATGGAAAACCAAAACGTGCCCACCCCAACATAGCCAACCAAAATAAAATGGCAATATCAAATATGATCAACACAAGATGAAGATTTTAAAGTAACAATTATCCCCAGTACTATCATATAAAAATGATTACAAATATTCTGCAAAACACTGCTTCAATAATTTGGAAACCAAGTTCATAGTCAAAAGCAATGAAAAACAAATTCTTAATAAGAATAAATCACTACAATTTCATTGTGCTACAATTCTAAATCTCAGAATCCTGTTAGCACATAGCGGTGGCCTCATAAATGGCTTCAGCTTCTACAGGAATGGGGGCAATATTATCCATCGACGAGGATACCTGGGTCTCCCTTCCTTTCCATCAAATAACTGCAGGTACATCAAAAGATAAGATGCAAGATTCAATACTAAAAGATACAAAGAGGGAAAAAGACTAACATTATTGGTTCATTTTATAGCAATTGAAAAGGTTTCACCCTATATATATATTGTAAATTTATCCAAATAACACAAGAACCAAAACCAATTGACCTAGAATAGCCAAGCAACAAACATCAAACTCTTATAAGCAGAAGTATTTTTCAAACCACATGTTTAATGAAGAAGCAGAAGTAACAACATTATAGAGTCAAAAAAATCAAGTTAGCCACAAACCTTTCATAATCCTCAAAATCTAAAATCTGACAGTTTAGCCAAAAGCATACTTAAAATTATTCATTATTAATTTTTATATCATGCGGATCATACACAATTTTGCTATTATAGTTATACTTCTATAAAATAAAGACCATAAACTGAATTAATGAACTATAAAATAAAAGATAAAGGAGACAGACCTTCTTCAAGCGCCTGTGCTTTGCAAAAGCCCAATTGGTCATGATAAAAGTAGCAACCACAAGAAAAACATAACCCGCAACAGTTTGCGTTGCAATGTTGAAGCCCAACCACTGATAGATCTCTGTAGTATAATTTGCACAGGTAACGATGTTGAAGAGAAAGCCACATGGGATTTGATATCCACCATCTCCCTCAGGTCTGCGAAGATTCCTCAGTATAATATGGCAATAGAAATTTGAAACTTGACAGAGTATCCCAAACCCAAACCCAATCTTCATCTGGAGGTCACTTACAGGGGTATACAGTGGGTGGTTCACATAATAAGCAATATAAGCGCCAAAGGTCCAGTAATAACAACAGTTGCGAAACACATTGGAAAGGGGTGAGGTTGCATGGCTGAAGCGATGCACAAAAAATGTTTCCAGAATTCGTTTGGCATAATGGAAACACCAGTAGTACATGGCATATGTCTGCACGGGTTGGATGACACGTTCACCTTTGTAGCCAAAATACTTGTAAACAGGGAAATAATAGAAGACTGGATAGAGGAGCAAAGGTCCCAAATACTCAAAGAAAAAAAGCGTACGATATGAAACTTGAGGGCCTAAGTCCTTGAATACTACAGTTAAGGTTTCTGAATTTCCATTTGTATAGTCTTTCAGACTCTTTTTGTAATGAAGAACAACAGGCCTTTCCTTTGATCCTGGTTGGACAGGAAGCGTCAAGCGCTGCCTTGATGGGTACTTCTTGGCTGTTGAAGTGAATCAAACAAATCATGTTAATGATCTATGAAATCCAATGCTGCCTAGAGATAGAGATACACTTACATACAAGCATGCTTTTTCTCTCAAGAGAGGTCTAAGACAGAATAACAAAGCCATACAATAGTAGCAAAAGTTGGATGCAATGGAATGAACTAGTGTTGTCACCAATAATTTCTTTTAGTTCACCAACTCAAGAAGAATTGGGTTAACTTTCATATGCTGCAAAGTAATTCCCCATTCTAACACTTCAAGTTCATCAACCTAGACTAGGTTTAAATAAGTAGTTATTAAAAAAGACTTGCAGATCAAATTAATGATGCTAAAACTTCATGGTCATTTTAGAGTGTGAAAAAGGGGAATTTACTTGTGCTTCATATGCCCAAGGTTCAAAGGAACTTCAACAATTGTATCTAAATGAACAATTTACAATTTCAAAGGAAACTTAGTTTGTTATCACCTATGATGCACAGATAGGGGTACGGGTATAGGATGTGACAGCAGTATGATACAGGGATGCACTTCTATTAAAAAAAAGGATACTGGTATCATAGGATATGACATAACACAAATATTAAAAATAATATATATTATCTCATCAAACATCAAAAACCACATGAAAACATCATAAGACCTCATAAAAAAAACATAATAGAAGGGCCGCGCTCCATGATTGAGGGAAATAGTGGAGAAAAGAGTTTTTATTTTTGGCTTAGCCATTGCAAATACATTACAACTAACATTTATCAAGTATCCGAGTATCCAGATACGTATCCAACACCAGTACAACAGACATTTGAAAGTATTGGTGACTCAGATTATTACACTGTTATGATCATTAAAAATACCAAATAGTAAGAATAGCAAATATCAATGAACCTATGACACTTCTATCATCACGCTGTATGCAATAAGTTAAAAATCTAACGCAAAAAATATATATATATACGCAGAAATATCTTAGCACCATCCATATACAAGCCTGAGAATCATTGTATTTTAATCGTTTTACTTGTCAGATACTACTTAAAAAACATTCATACATAAAAATAGTAGAGAAAAAACACAAGTTCACTTACTTCGCCTATGAATTGCCTCCTGCAGATCTGCTACAGTAGCCTATGGCAAAGGAACAAACCATAAGTCATTACTTTTGAAAACAAAGCTCCCATTTCTCAATTCAAAAGCTATACAAGAGGGCGGATTTTGAATGACATAATTAAAATCCAACTCTCAGACATCAAAATACCCTTTTGATGACAAAAAAAAATAAATTAACAAAATGCGATAAAAAAAGGGGTAAGAAATCTAGAGAAAGAAGACATACAGAATCGCTGAGCTCAATGCCACCTTTAACGATTTCTCTTCCACTCCTAGAAACCAAAGTAACCTTCATCTTTAAAACCGAAGCAGACCCACTCCGCACACAGTGTCAGTCACACACTTCGCGAATCACTGAAGGATAATGCAAGATCCAATAGAAGTAGGGGCTGAAACTCAAGGGAATAAGAAATCGTAGATTCACATCAGACCCCCATATACATTAACATCAACATCACATCAACATCAACAACACATTTATCCCAAATTAATTGGGGTAGATGAACCCACATGAAAGATACAAAACGGTTGAAAAAAAATAAAAAAAAATAAATAAATAAATAAATAAATAAAAATACACAAATAAAATAATAAAATAAAATAAAAATATATGTATATATAAATAAATAAAAGTAAAAAAGAAAGGGACAAGAAGAAGTGGGGGAAATGAAGGGGAAAAGGACTAAAAAAAGACCATCTGGAACATAGGAATAACAGCGAGTCTAACCCTCCACCATACTTATAGCTTTTCTCCATTCCTTTCTAAGACATATTGTCCGCCAATCTATATCCCACTCCATTAAATCTTGTTTTACTACTTTCCCCCAAGTAAGCTTCGGCCTACCTCTGCCTCTTTTTGTGTTTAGCTCTTGGTAACAAACTTCTGTTCTTACAGGAGCATCCATGGGTCTTCTCATCGCGTGCCCAAACCACCTCAATCTATGTTCTCTCATCTTCTCGGCTACCGGTACTACTCCGACCTTTCGTCGAATATCTTCATTTCTTATCTTATCCATCCTTGTGTACCCACACATCCACCTTAACATCCTCATCTCTGCTACTCCCATCTTATGCTCATGTTGCCTATGTGCTAGCCAGCATTCCGCTCCATATAGCATTGCCGGTCGTACTGCCATTTTATAGAATTTTCCTTTTAACTTCAGGGGAATTTTGCGGTCACACAAAAATGCAGATGCACTACGCCATTTCATCCACCCCATATACATTAACAGCAACCAAAAATACAACGCAAGGAGTATGATTTTTATACGAAGTTATCAAATTTACAATCATATAATATAGCAGAAAACCCCACATTTTTAATTTCTCCAAACCGAGACGAAATAATATCAAATCTCCGAAGCAGTAAATGGCAAGTTCCAAGCTTTTTTAGTGGGGAAGAAGAAACTAGCAAAAGATACAAACTTTGACGAAGAAAATTGGGATTCGATGATCACAAAGAATGTGAGTCACCAACAGAGAAGGTATTCAACCGTACAGGAAAGGTATTGGTAACTGTACACCGTATAGTTAGCCGCGAGATACCCAAAAAAAAATAGAGTGAAGATATTAAAAAGAGCTCCTTAATTAAAAAATCAATGACCCAATTGAAGGAAAAAGAAGAAAGAAAAGAGAAGGAAGAATTACCTGATTTGAAAGAACAGAGAGAGAGAGAGTTTGTGTGTGTGCTTTCCTAGTTAGTCACAAACACAAAAGAAAGAAAGGTGTTCAAAATTTTCAATATAATAGACTTATACAGAGGGTAAGGATAAATAATAAAATAAATGAGGGGTGTGGTGTATGCATATGTTAATTAATGGGATGCAGTTGGGGGTAGGGCAGCTAACTATTTGGGTGGATTATCTAAAACATCACTTGTGGGGTCAGCCTTTAAGGGGTTTTGGTTTGCCCTTACGGCTGAATGAGCCTTGTTCCATAAATAAATTTTTTTGTGCTATTGTTGCATCAAAAATTCAGTACATTTCATTAATAGAAATATTACATGTTAGTTAAAGTTTTCTTTTTTTCTGTCAAATTTTTTCTCTCTTCTATAATGTGTAATGCTCTCATTAGTGAAATGTACTGAATTTTGGTACAACAGTAATACTAAAAATTTATTCCTATTTCATGTTATAAAAGTAGTTGTTGAATTATGAAATGAAATGGTAAGTAATAATGCATTTACTACTACTAACTAACTACTACCCACTTCTCTGTTGTTGCACTTTATTGTAGGAGATTGGCTTCTGCCTAATTATTGTATGTATTTTGATTACCTACATTATGAGATTCAAGTATTTCGTCATAATCAAACCCGTATCAGATATAACAATAATGAGAATCAACTTTGTCCGCAATTGACTGACTATTGAGTTGAAAGTGAAACTATGGACAGAAAATGTGTAAGCCTACAACTACAAGGTCGTCAATTAAAGAAACAATAAGATGGACAAAAGATTTAAATCCCTTGCTGCCATGGCCACGATGATGATGGGTTGTTTAAGCTTATTAAGTTTTAAGGGATGAAAAAAGTGAAAAGTAGACACGATCCAAACTAAATTCCCACCTTTGTTTCTCTATTTTTTTTTTAAAAAAAATTCCTTCAATTTGAGCTAACTTCTAAAGAATAATTAAAAAAATAATAAAGGGGAGAAGATTTTATACTCATTCTTAACTATTGATTAATTTATATTCAATGGCTCATGTAATTAAAAAATTAAATCAAATGATGATAGCTAGTTGATATATGAGAGCTGAGCTGATGAGAGTGAGAACATGTGCAATTTTTCAGCATCATCTTTGAGAGAAGTTTAAAGCCTTAATCCTGAACTCTTCCCGAACATGATTGCTTATTGTGGAGACTACCTATGACTTATAAAAAAAAAATTGAATATAAGTAAAATCAGCTATCGAGTATGATAAAAAATACAATTACCGACATTAATACAAAAACATGGAGAGCTGACCTAAGTACCCAACCATGTGGGTTGATTAATTACACCCAATTGTTATCATTCCTCATCCCCAAATAGCCATCAGATGGGCCAGGCAATCTGTGGTGTTGGACACAATTAATTTATTATGGGCTATAGGGGATGGGCTTTCCTAATTATTCTATGGATTTCGATTGATTTCACTCAAAATTAAAGATCGGGAACGTGCGAAGCTCGTTAGCTCACTCTTATAACTGATTACAAGTGAATCGTGATGTTATAGTTTGAAATTGTAGGATGCAAAATGCAATTTGTGAGATTGCTTATGAGGAGGTGATAAGCATATGCCAATTTAATGGATATAACTTTCAAGACAACGGCACTTAAATAAGTACAATATAATATACCCTGAAAATTTAAATTGTTTTTATTACAATTTTATTCATTGTCATTCAACAAATTTATTTATTCACAAAATTAATACTAAAAGTGTAACTAATTATTTCTCAAATTGAAACATTAAGGAAATCTTTTTAGTACAAACCTCTCAAACGATGCGTCATTGCGTAGATCTCGAAAAGTTATATGAAATAAAAAAAAATCATTTGATTTGAATACCCGAATCAAAAGTTATTGTCTTCCGAAATTTTACGGAAATGGAACTAACGAAATTGTGCCACGTGGCACAATCTCATGAGTTCCCTAGGAGAGGGGGGCGACACTCAAATGAAGATAAAAAAAAAAACTAAATGTGTGAGTGACACGGGGGTTGTTCGCGGCACTGAGTGCCGCTGGATCCCCTTGCGTCACTCAACTACCCCATTGACAAATATTGTGAATCGAATACCAAATTAAAAAATTAAATGGATTAAAACCCCATATGGGTCAAAGAGCCCGAGTAATAGATACATTGATAAAAAAAATTAAAATTAAAAATTAAAGTTGCAATGTAGTGAAGAATAGATATTGGGCCTCCGGTCTAAAACAGTGTTCAAATAAATAAATAACGTCAGACTGTATAAATCTAACAAAAAGTTAAATGATAACTTGTTTCTTTAGGTTTCAATCATAAAGAGGAAGATGTAACTGGCATGATATGAATTAACATTCATTCCCTCACATGTTAATTTCAACAAAAGCAGAAGCAGGGTCCCACACCACCGAAAAGCTTGTTGGATGAACAAAATATGTGCGTGGAGTATGGTGATTCACATGTTTTTGCCACTACTGTGTCTGTAGTCTGTACTACACCATGCCACTTTACCTTTCTTTTGCTTTATTTTGTGCACTTTCTTTAGTCAGAAACTAAGAAGAGAAGAGAATAGAATTCTTGTGCCAAATACGTTGAGCTCCAATGGCAGAGGCAGCAAGGAAGGAGGGGCACATCGTGATGGCACCATTCATGGCACATGGGCATCTCATCCCATTCCTAGCACTAGCAAGGCAAATCCAAGAAAGGACAAGCTTCACCATCACCATAGCTACCACTCACCTCAACATTCAATACCTCAAATCTGCCATTTCCACAACCAATGATATTCACTTTGCTGAGTTACCCTTCAATTCTAGCCATCATGGTTTACCACCCAACATAGAGAACACAGAGAAGCTACCTCTCACTGACATCATCAAACTGTTTCATGCATCAATGAGTCTTGAGGCTCCTCTTCGGTCCTTGATATCCCAGATCACACAGGAAGAGGGTCACCCTCCACTTTGTATAATATCTGACGTGTTCCATGGTTGGGTTACCAACGTTGCCAAGAGCTTAGGTACAAGGAACATAACCTTCACCACTTGTGGTGCTTATGGAACTTTAGCTTACATCTCTATGTGGTCGAACCTTCCCCATAGGAAAACAGACTCTGATGTGTTCTGTGTTCCGGGGTTCCCTCAAAGCTACAGATTCCATCGCTCTCAGTTGCATAGATATTTAAAATTAGCATATGGCAATGACGATTGGTCCAGATTCTTCATTCCACAGATTGCACTGTCCATGAAATCTGATGGGTGGATTTGCAACACGGTTGAGGAGGTGGAGCCTTTGGGGTTGCAACTTCTGAGACAGTATCTTGAACTTCCTGTTTGGACTGTAGGTCCTCTTCTGCAACCAGCTGCAAACAAGGGTTCTTCAAAACATCGTGCAGGTAAAGAACCTGGCATAGCTCTTGAAGCATGCATTGAGTGGCTCAACTTGAAAGATCAGAATTCTGTTCTTTACATTTCTTTTGGATCACAGAACACCATCAGTGCCTCCCAAATGATGGCCTTGGCTGAGGGATTGGAAGAGAGTGGGAAACCATTTATTTGGGTTATAAGACCACCTTTTGGTTTTGACATTAATGGAGTGTTCGGGGAAGAATGGTTGCCTGAAGGGTTTGAAGAGAGAATGAGGGTCAACGAAAGGGGTTTATTGGTGCACAAATGGGGACCCCAATTGGAGATTCTATCACACACATCAACAGGAGCATTTCTAAGCCATTGTGGGTGGAACTCTGTGTTGGAGAGCCTCAGCCATGGGGTCCCCATCATAGGATGGCCACTAGCAGCTGAACAAGCATACAATGCAAAGATGTTGGTGGAGGAAATGGGTGTTTGTGTTGAGCTCACACGGACTGTGGAATCTGTCATTTCTAGAGAGGAAGTGAAAAAGGTGATAGAAATAGTTATGGACCACGAAGGAAAGGGAAAGGAAATGAAGGAGAAGGCAAATGACATTGCAGTACACTTCAGAGAGGCCAAAAGAGAGAAAGGTGAAGGAAAGGGGTCTTCGGTGAAAGCTATGGATGATTTTGTAAGACACATTTTATCATCCAAGGCTCTATGAATTGAATTGTTAATTGTTTCTTTGAATTTGAAAGACACATTTTATCATCCAAGGTTCTATGAATTGAATTGTTAATTGTTTCTTTGAATTTGAATACTATAGTTACCGGATAGATTACGTTTACAACTTTTTTTTTTTTACAACTATTGCAACCTCAATTATGTATTTTAGGGAGTACATATATTTGAGAATATACTCCCCAGAGTACATAGTTGAAGTTGTAAATAAAAAAAATTATAAACGTAACACTTTCCTAGTTATTTACATAAACATATTTGTCATCAACTGCTCAGTAGTCTTTTATCATAAGATATGGATAATGTTGTGATTATGAAAACCATATGTTCGCTCATTTTAAAATAAGATATTTGAGAACAATATAAAAGGTGAATGAATTCCACAAGTGAATACATAATATTAACTTTACTGCATTATCTCTTTTTTTGTGAACAATGTAAACATATGTTCGCTCTCTGCCTCTTATATTTCAATTTTTTATGTATAAAGGGAGAAAAACAAACCAATGGATACACGCAATTATCTGGAATCCACAATTCTAAATATTATATTCCTAACCGTACATTTATGAACTGGTACAGTTAGCTAACCTACAATATTCTTAGTACATATATGTTCAAAGTGTAGCTATAGTCACATTCCTGTCAAACGCACCCAGAAGAACAAGAGCGTTATTGATGAATCCGTTGTTGAAACCAAGTCCTTCAAACAAGATTTGAATTCTCATCCTACGGAACTCTCCATGCCCTTTAATCACACTCCAGAATCTGGTTACAATCATCACCATCATGGTCTTCTTGATGATGGGCAGAACAAGAATGGAGGAGATAACATCAATGTTCTTGAACAGGAGATCATCATTCTCATGAAAAGCGATCCAAAAACAAGAAGCCAAGAACAGAAATCCAATGATTCAATGAAAGAAGATCAACAGAGAAGCCCAAGACCCAAGTGAAAATGGAGAAGAACATTGATGTTCTCTCATCCATTGTTGCTCTGCCCATCATCAAGAAGACCATGATGGTGATGATTGTAACCAGATTCTGGAGTGTGATTAAAGGGCATGGAGAGTTCCGTAGGATGAGAATTCAAATCTTGTTTGAAGGGTTTGGTTTCAACGACAGATTCAACATATAGGCCATTGATTGTAGCACAGCACCCAACGTGTCCCTGCAGACCTGAAACTGACTAGAAGTTGTATTGGTGTATTGAAGCTGAAACAGTTTAAAGAATTTTAACAATCTTAACAGCTGGTCAAAGTAAAGAGACAACAAAGAAAACCCTCTCTGAAAGCTGGATATATATATATAAATCAAGGGCAAGTGCTCCTCGTCACAATTTATTACCTTAAAAATATGAATCAACATATAAATATCTCTCTATCTTTTAAAGCGAATTAAAATACTTAATATGAAGAGAAGTGCTTTAGGGAATTGTTATAATGAAAGCGCAAAGCAGCATTGATCTGTGCTTCTCTAGTACTAGAATAATAAAGAAAGAAAAAAAGAGCATATATGCACAGGACATATTTGAGAAAGATAAGTCTAAAGAACAAAATCACATACCTTGATATTTATTACAGCAACCTTGTTAGCTGGTGTTGAAAGATGTTCGCTGATGCAGGCCATAGACTTCAACATTGGTTACAAGGAAACTCTTTAAGAGCAGAAACTTAACCCTCAAATTCTGTTGATTGAATTCTGCTATAATCTTGCATCTGCAATTGAAATATGTTAAAAGACTTAGGATCCTCACTAGTAATTATTTGTTAAAATATTGCGAGAGGATAAAAGCCAAGTGCTCTGCCATGATAAAGTACTACAGAAGATATTTATACCCGTAAAAAGGGTAATCGAGTCCCAGAAGATATCTAAACCACCTTCAAACCAAGGCTAATACTTTTTCGTATGTTTTGTAAGAAATGTATTATTCTCTGCGCTCACATTTTTTTAGTGAATCTCACAAAAATACAACGTAACAAAAGCATTATCCTTAAACTAAATGAAGAATACTACTACCAGTTTTTCGTTGTTGAGATTATTATCAGCACATCAGCAGTAATTAAAATACAATATTTACTCTCTTTTATTATGATGCATAAATAAATAAACAAAGAAATAAATAAAAACAGTAACGGTTAAAGAATTAACTGTACAAATTAACGTGGGAAATTTGGAAACCCTTTAAACTTACAGTAATCGAAACGAAGATATGGCGGTTTCTGATTCTGCACCTCCGAGTCCGGAGTGGGTGGTGTACTGCATAGGTTCGATATGACATTAGTACAAACACCTCATGTCGTATCTACCGTTTAATCTACATCACACGGTCGTTGTTCGTTTAAACCAAACTCCATTGAAAATCGCAACTTGATTCACCATTTCCTGTCTTTTGCTGTCGGATTTCTCAAGTGCATCCCCCGTCGCTCTCGCCTCTCAAACTCCTACGGGTGTAGATAGGCTGCTCTCTCAAGGTCAAATTTGTATGTAAATATGTTCACAGTGATCATTTTAGTTCCTAATAAATAAAAAAATTTATTTGTGGCCTTAAAAAAAAAAAAACGCATGATTTATTTTTTTAGTAAATTATTTTTAAGATCCAAATTTATTCTATTTAATTATTTATAATAAGTCAAATTTAACTTAACGTACAGGAGCAATAAATCTCTATTACGCCGACCGATCCATTTACATCTTTATTAACTCCAAACCACATTTCATTTACATTGATGATTGTATTTTCACTTTTCGTTTTCATTATTTTATTCTTATCACGACTTTTGATTTTCATTATTTTTATTCTTATCATGGATAAATGCTTTTACATTGGTTTATTTTACATTGTTTTTTTTGTACACGCATATTCTTTCCCCGTTTGTTTTTATTAAACATCATTATTATTTAAATAAATTAAATAAACATAAATTTATATCTAACTAAACGTATATTATTATAAAGAGATTTCTTTATTTAATTCCTTACATTTTTTAATATTATCATTATTTAATTAAACTTAAATTACAAAATAATAATGTTGTATAATTTTCATTTTATATTGTAATTGTAACCGCTTTTGAACAATTATCAATCATTCACAGTCTAACGCTCTAAGTATTTTATTTTATAAATTATCAAGTATCTCGTAAATTGCATAATTATTTCCAATTTAAAAATATAAATTTTAAATTATATTATATACAAAAAAATATAAATTATATGAAAAATATTTAAAAAATTTTAAGAAAACAATAATTGTATACTTAATCTAGGTAGAATTTAAAAAATATAGATAAACAATAAGATGAAAAGATGTATTATTAATTAAAATAATTTGAATTTAAAAATATTAAAAAAATTAAGAATAATATGTGTCATTTTTTACAAAGGGAGCAGAATAAGAGTTTAAGTCAATTTTCAAATGATATAATCTAATTTAATATAGAGGAATAGAGCGCAGTTGATCGTTGGTAGGGAAAAAAGAAGAGAAATTCTAATGTAAAATGAAAAAATTAAATTGAATTACTAATTTGAAAGTTTTTAGGAAATATAAAAAAATATATTAAACAACGATGAAAATATATATATGTGTGTGTGGATTAAAGCATAATAGGATATTATCTTACGTTTAAAAGTAAAATCTCTATTTTAGTATATAAAAGATGAATTTTTGTAAATCTGATATATTGACTTTTTCCATTACTTATATTTTTTTAACATAGCCAAACAAAATGCAAATCGAGGCAAAAAAAAAATTAAAGAAAAAATATTTGTCCTTTTAAAGAATCTAATTTTATATTATTTTAATCTTAACCGTTGATTTTTGTAGGTCAAATGTTAGGATTTATTGTAAATTACTAATTAATTATTAAATTTGACCCAATAAATCTTAATCGTTGAACGAAGAAAATCAATAATTAAGATCTAAAATAACATAAATTTAGATCATTTGTGATGTTATTGAATTAAAACTACACAAATATATATATATATATATATATATATATATATATATATACACGTTATATTTATAAACTTTTTTGTTTATAAACTCTTACAAACTACGCTACCTTCTCCCGGGAGAACATGAGTTACACTATGTTATTCCGGGAGAAGATAGTGTAATTTGTAAAAATTTTCAAAAAAATTTGTAAACGAATCCTTGGTATGAAGATCATATAGAGAGAAACACACTAGCTAGATCATTTAAGCGTCCATAGGAAACATCTGTATGAAGATAAATATAATCTACGGAAATAAATCTGAATTTAACAACTTGACGGGTCTTAAATTTCACATCTTGATTCACAGTTTGAATTTCCAATCTACACATATCATCAATTAGTTTGCCTTGCAAGGCCTATGAAACCCATCGATAGGTGTACCAAAAACACATACTTGATAGAGCCGAGAATGAGATTCTCATAATAATGTCAAAGAAAGGATAGGCGTAACGTAAAGGAGTTATATCAAAGAGAACAAAATCAAGTTCGAAGACCAAAAGAGTATAATTTGCCCATGTTTAGAAACATCCACAAATTCAAGCATGCCTCAAAAGTTGAAATGAAAAGGCCATAAAATGAAAATGAATAAAACAACAGAAAAAAAGTAGCGTAATTAATTAAAGAGAAATAACATCAGTCTTGGGAAGCTCAGTGGGGTCATCATCATCAACAGCATTTGTTACAACAGTTTTGGAAAGCCTTAAAAGACTCCTTGTTGGCAAAATAGCCTTAGGATTAACATCATGCATTGCCCTTGCAAACAAACACCTGCATGCTTCACTCGCTGCACCAAACAACTCCATATCCTTATTAATATTCGGTCCTAACAAACAATGAGCCACAATCCTCAAAACCGGTTGCAGAAGCTCCCAAGGCATAGGAACCCTCCCTTCTATTATCTTTTCCCTCTCGCCACCACTTTTCTCCTTCACCTCTTCACCACCTTCTTCACCTTCTTCTTCTTCTTCTTCCTCTTCTTCTTCTTCTTCGAACTCCTTGTACATGTCTCCATCTTGACCAGCCCAAACCTTGCAGAACTTGCAAAAATCGATCTTTGGCGCAATGGGCATCTGGGAAATCTTGCTGTAGAACAACTCTAACGCAACGCCAACGATTCGAGCCCTTCTTGTCGACCGAACCGTGCCGTGTGGTTCCAGGCTCGGCGACACGACGCCGATGTTGAGCTCCGTCGCGTTGTTCTTCACCGGTGCTTTGGATTCATGGTACACGCTTGGGTGTGACACGTCGGGGATTGTCACCGTCACGGCTTCGCCGGCGCGTGACGTTGTCTCGTGCGCGTACAGGGCTAGGAGAACGGCTTCGAATCCCGCTTGGGGTTTCCGGTCTGCCACGCGTGAGAGGTACACGCCGGCGATCACCGGGAGGAAGCGGAGGACAAGAAGCTGGAGCTCCGGGACGCCGGATTGGAAGGTGTCGTAGAGCCAACGACAGAGGTTGTTGTCGCCGGCACCGGAGTTCGGTTGGCGGAGGAGGGTGGAGATGTGGGAGTAGATGTTGGGGTCGTGAAGGAGAGAGAGAGGGTGGTTGGTGGTGGCGGCGGAGAGAGAAGGGACGATGGAGGAAAGGGATTGGATAGCGGATTGTATTTTTTCAGGTGATTCGGAGACGGTGGTGGTGGCGGAGGCGGCGACGGCGGAGGTTTCCTCGACGGACATTTTATGCGAGAGGGAGAAGAGTGTGTGTAATACGTTTGAGATTGAGAAGGTTGTCTTCCAAAGATGCGTGTTGTTGTCTGTGAAAGTCTGAGAAGCGTAACGGAAGGAGCAAAATTAGGATCTTATACTATTCAAATTTATTAATTCATTTATCAGATCGAAAAAAGGAAATTATTCCATACTTCGTTCCATCTATATATATAAATAGTATATGTAATTTATCTTAGCCTATGCGCCATATGCGTTATTCAGTAGTGAATCTTTATTATATATAATATCTCAAGAGATAAGACTAATAAGAAGTGTGTTCTTTGATCTGATTACAAACGTTGCCTTCAAGATCATAATGGGATAGAGATAAATATTCAAGATATGTATAATTAAAAAAGAACTACCATAGCGGCGTGTGGGGGTCTTCTGAGAGATTGGAATGGGTCTGGATTAGTGATTTTTCAGTTTTTATAGGTTCTTGCTCTCCGCTACATTCTGAACTCTACATTCTGAACTCTGGGCTATTTTAAATGGTTTAGCTTTTGCCTGGAATTTTGGTTGGAGTAATATCGTTTTGGAATCTGATTCGTCTCAAGCTATTAGCCTTCTTACCACATCTGGTAACGAAACTCGAAAGCTTCCTTTGGTAGCTAAGATTCGAGTATTTCTCAACAAGGATTGGAATGTGCAGCTGAAGTTTATCCCGAGGACTTGCAACTGCTGTGCTGATTGGATTTCCAAAAAAGCATTGGAGGATCCTCCTGGCATGACTACAATCTCGTCCCCAAGAGGGAGCTCCTTAATCTGCTTGCTGCAGATCTGTTGGATCCTGGTCGAAGGAATCTGCTAGCTTAGATTGTAGTTAGCTTAGTTCTTTGAGTTATGTTTTCTGTTCTGTTTTTGCTTTCTGTTTTTTGAGTTAGTTTGTATTCTCTTGTGGGGCTTTGCCCCTGCATCTATCAAAAAAAAAAAAAGTAACTATTACTATTGATGATAATGTGAGATCTAGTATATAACTATATTGTTCTCTTGAACATTTTTGGCAATGCTTTTAACTTTTAAGTGGTTTTTTTATGGTTAATGTGAGATTCAATCATGAAATATTGAAATCGAGTAACTCAAATGGACTTGCTGCTAATTGATGTAAGGTTATTGACCATAATTGTGTGTTTTATTGTGTTATGTGGGAGGTATAAGGTTACGATCCAGTTATAAATACCGGTGTGAAGTTTATATAAATTTTGGATTCTCTTACCATACAAGTTAATTTTTGGAAAAAACTCTTCCAAAATTGTTATAAAATAATAACCTGAGCACGAAATGAGAGAAATTTTATTTAATAAAGAATTAAAAGTTTATGATATTGACATTACACTTAAATTATTAAATGGAATTTTTTTTTGTAGAAAAACAATCGCAAGAGTAACTGATGATATTTGTATCATCATTTTAAACAAATTTATTAATAATTGGAATATTTTGTAATCTTCAAAAGAGTTCAATGTAGAATAAGTACGTGTGCATAAAAAAATGTTCAATAAATATATTTATTTAAAAATATTAAGCGTTTGAATAATTTAACATTTATATTTATCATGGAATGAACGAGTAGTTGTTACCATTCTAATTATGTAGTATTATTTTCATATGAATAAATAAGTAAAATGTAAACTTTATTTACTGAAAAAAGATTTCATTTTATTGGGTCCAAAAAGGCCAAATTACAAATATGTTTTATGGGTTTAAAGTCTCTGGCGCAATAAGAAGCTTTGAGGATACGCACTACACATAAAAATATGGTGGGGCTATCAAAAAAATTGTTTGAGACACGAGAAGAATACTTCTCCAATGACAGGAGAACTATTTTTCCCATGTTTTAAACGTATATTTTAATTTCTACCCAATAAGATTGTATATGACAACTATTATGTTTCCTTAACACTATTTCTTAAAATAAAAAATTCTTTTTTATTTTTGTGCCTTGGAACAGTTTCTGAGAAGAGAAATGTGTTTGATAACATGTTCTATTTTTATTTCGAGAATGAGAATTGTATTTGATAATACAATAAATAGTATAATAAAAAATAATTCCTATTAAGCATAAATTTTTTTTTGGATCATCACTTTCTTTTCCATATAGTATGGTGGTGGCGGCAGCTGCGGCGATGGTGATGACATAGTGGTTGCGGTGATGGTAATGGCAATTACAATGGTGGTGGTGGTGATGATGGTAGTAGTGGTGGTGGTGGTGGTGGTGGCATGGTGGTGGTGGTGGTGGCATAGTGGTAGTGGTGGTGGTGGTGGTGACAACGATACGGTGACAGTAGTGGTGGTGGTGGTGGCATGGTGGTAGTGATGAGTGGAGGTCGTGGTGATGATGGTGGTGACAACGACCAGTGGCGGAGCCAGCATTGCATGTTAGCAAGTGCCAAAAAAATTCAGCTAGTGCCCAAATAGCCACGGTTGTATGGCTACGACCAAAACGTGGCTAATTTTCAAAAAAATTGAAACAGAATTTGCTACATTTTAAGTGTAGCTAAACGAACGTGACTAAATAAGCCAGTGCCAAGGCAACCGCTGGCTTCAACGTGGCTCCGCCACTGACAACGACAACAACGATGGTGGCAGTGGTCATGTCAGGATGATGGTGGTGGTGAAGATGATAGTGGTGGTGTGATTGAGAGAGACTGGTACCATGCCTGACACAACCACTACCATCATCACCACCACCACCATCATCCTGACACGACCACCACCATCGTCACCACCACCACCACCACATGAGAAATACTTGTCTCTAATTTATTACTTTTAATCCTGACATGACAAATACTTCTAATCCTCGTGGGAACGATCTCGTAGTACACTTTATTACTTTTATGACCGATGCACTTGCTGAAGTCGCAACACCTATCATACAATCTCTTAGCCTATTACATCATGTAGTGTCTTATCCATCTGGCTTGGTTTTACATCTCTTTGACCACCTTGTCCTTCAGCTAGTTTCTCATCTTAATCCAAGGTTACAGTGTCATCCACCCTTGGACCCCCTTCTCTACCTGGCGGACCTACTCCACTTGTCCTTACATCTTAACAGTTGATATTTATAAAGGGTTAGATTGGAAAAATGGTTAGCAGATTAGTTACAGTAGCAGATAAGAAACACACAGCAGTGAGAGGCTAGAGTATTTAAAAAAAAAAAAAAAAACTAGAGAAGATAAAAGTATAAGCTACGACTAAGAAAGTCTAGGGAGAGCAACTCCCACACAATCCTGATATAAGAACTTCTTACACCCAGTAAGTGCCTGGTCAAATTCTCTCACTTCCCAACCAATGTGTTGTAGCTGCGATGCCAAGCAATGCCTAGACTAGTGGACGCCTTTGGTGTCACTATACAGACTTTTTAGACATTAATTACAATATAGTTGAGAAAATCTCCAAAAAAAAGGTAACCCTAGATGCATGATAGTGAGAGACTGGAGTTTCTTTTTTGAAGAGTTTAGGAAAATTAATAACAAATGTTTATATTAGTTATTAAATGAGTTAAGTTTAACCCTGTTATCAAAGAGTCTTCCCTCCGGTTTGAGTTAAGTTTTTGAAAAAAGTTTATGTTCTTAAGAATTAAAACATCGCATATTTATATTTTAATTAAATGTTTTGACATTTTATCATAATTTGTTTTTAAAATACAAGAATGAATCCAAATCTTAATTATTTTCTTCTTTTTTTAAGTTGTCTTATCGTCCAGTTTCAAATCAGTAGGTCGGGTTGCTGCAGTGAATAAAATAAAATAAGGCCATAATAATACATCAAATTAGGTTATATTCTTTGATACGTACCCCTATAGTAACTGCTAAATCGCTTCAGTTCCCTAATGCATGACATGCGTGCTTGGTCCACTCTTTAGTCTCTTTATAGCATTGTTAGACAATTATTTTCATAGCCACGTTTCCTTTGCTTGTAACTTAGTTGGGCAGTTATTTTTTATTTTCTTAGCTTTACAGTAAGATTGTTATCTTTAGTAAGTAGAAGTTGGAATGAAACATGTATTGAAGGATTTTAGATCGAATGAAAAAGTAGGAAAAACTTGTTTGAGTTCTTTTAATTTTAAAAATCTCCTAAGCTTATCCTTTTTGCCTAAAAATAAACCATCATTTGGTGCTTTCATTGAGTCTCATGTCCCTTTCCTTGGTAAAAGAAACAAGGTTTCACAAATTAGAAGAAACCCAAGAATACTATGCACTCAACTACACAAACTTTTTGAAAATTTCAACGCTCTTTCTCAAATCACCCAACTCAAAGACACCTCCACCAAATCACTAAACTCTGACCAAACAACACAATGCCTCAATGACATACAAACTACACTTACTACACTAATGGTTCGATTAGATCAACTTTCCCTCACCACAAGCACCAACCACACCGCCTCCCCTACCACCTCATCCCCCACACTTTTCAACAGTTGTTCAACAACGTCCCTTCAAGTTGGATTTGCCTAGGTTTGATGGTTCTCACCTATTTGGATGAATTTTCAAAGCTACATAATTTTTTGAATTTCACAACACCCTAACCCACCAATGCCTACAAATTGCTTCCTTTCACGTAGACAGCCTTGCACTAGCATGGTTTCAATGGATGCATACTAACTACCCCTTTCTGTCCTAGGAGCATTTCATCCATCATATTAAAGCGAGATTCGGTGACTCCCCTTATGTTGATCATATGGGTGACCTTGTTGAATTCCAACAAACCAGAAGTGTCTTTGCCTACATTACACACTATGAATCCTCAGCCTACTGTACCTCTAATCTACCACCTGAATTCCTCCTCCGCAACTTTATTTCTGGCCTCAAGCCTCGTATCAGACGCGAGGTCCAAGCACTAAAACAACCAATATTATTGATGCAAAAGTTCTTGCCAAACACCAGGAAGAAAAGTTGTCTGACCTTCCCTATGAATCTACCAACACAAATCCATTATGTTATCTTTACCTGAACCAACCACCACTACTCCCTCAGGCCAATTACCAACAACTACATAATCCCCGAACATTCCACCCAGAGTCCGTTGTCTCACAACTGAAAAGATGAAAACATGTCATGAACAGGGACTGTGTTTCAATATTGATGAGCATTTCACGCGTGGACATAGATGTCAAAACCCATCCACCCTCCTGCTCTTAGATGAACAATCAACCAACATTTCCTGATGAGGAGCTCGAGAACCTTGGGAACAAGGTTTGTCTTGAAGAGCGGGGGGATGATACGTACCCTTACAACAACCGCTAAACCGCTTTACTTCCCTGATGCATGACATACGTGCTGGGTCCACTCTTTAGTCGCTTTACAACATAGTTTAGCAGTTATTTTCATATCCACGTTTCCTTTGCTTATAACTTAGTTGAGCAGTTATTTTTAGTTTTCTCAACTTTACGGTAAGATTGTTGTTATCTTTAGGAAGTAGAAGTTGGAATGTATCATGTATTTAAGGATTTTAGATCAAATGAAAAAAAATAAGAACAACTTGTTTCAATTGTTTTAATTTTAAAATTCTCCTAAGCTTATCCTTTTTCCTTAAAAAGAAACCATCATTCTTCTATAAAATTGTTCTCCTAA
This sequence comes from Gastrolobium bilobum, assembly GCF_033153095.1. NCBI lineage: Eukaryota > Viridiplantae > Streptophyta > Magnoliopsida > Fabales > Fabaceae > Gastrolobium > Gastrolobium bilobum. The sequence goes on along the minus strand of NW_026895962.1, from coordinate 106,334 downwards.
TAAATAAGAATAGGGAAAAATGTGTGTCATTTTAAAGGATGTAAAGTTGTGTCATTTTAAGTGAGAGAAAGAGATAAATCATAGAAGAGAGAGTGGACAAAAAAAATAAAAATGTGGGTCTCACCTCTTTGTGAGAATAAAATGATACAAGTTGTATCATTTAAAAGGACAAATACTTTTACCGTAAGAATATAATGTGAATGTAAGTAGTTGACGAGCCCATTCGTATATTTTCACCTTAAAATAAAATAACATATTATAATCCTAACTATCAACAATGATCTAGCGTTGTGACAAGACCTATATTTGTAATATTAGAAATTTAGAAGAACTGGTATTGTAATATTCCCTTTGGGGGACGTTTGGTAGAAGAGAAATTTTTATTTATCCCGAAAATAATTATTACCGAAATATAGTAGGAAATATATTTTTACTGGAATGTTAGTAAAATGTGTTTGGTATGACCAAATTTTCCTGGGAATTTATGGTTAAATTTATTGAGTATGTGTTTGGTTGATTGTTAAATATATGTGGGAATGAGAGGTTATTTTACCAAAATAACCCTGTTTTACCTTTTTTTTATTTACAAATTTTTTTTTTACTGAAGGCAAACTAGCAAACGCATCAGGGTCGTCGTCTTTGGTTGTGAGGGCGCGTTTGTGAAGACTTTGTTGGATCGTTGTTTACAGAGAAGCCAAACTTGTACAAGCAATCTCTCAGGTTGGGTATATTTTGTTTCTCGTGTCATCTTTGCTGTTTTTTGTTCCACCAATGATGGGTATATTTTGTTTCTCATCTTTGATTTTGCAAATAAACTTGGGCTTCCCTTTGAGTTCTTTCCCGTTGCTGAAAAAGTTGGGAACCTTGACCTTGAGAGGCTCAATGTTAGCAAGACTGAAGTTGTTGTAGTTCATTGGTTGCAACATTCCCTCTACGATGTCACTGGTTCAGATACAAACACTTTGAAGTTGTTGTTGTTCACTGCTATCAGGTCAAGCCACCAACTCCATTTGTTCAAAGATAGTACAATCTCCAAGGTTATTTTGGTCCACCTTTTCGCGGTACCTTTTACACATGCTCAGACTCCAAACTATTCCACATTATCTTTGGACTTCCTGCTATGGTAGTCGTACGCTTCTTGACACACAAATGCAAAAAATGGGAGATTTGTTTACCCGGGAAACTTCCCTTTTATTGGATACCAAACATGGTATATTATGCTTCCTAATGTTGCTTTTCCATGGAACCTAATATAATCCGCGTACCAAACAGGCCCTTAAAGAATAAAGATACCACCGCAAAAAAAAAAATATTCATAAATTTTTTGTTAAAAAATTAAATTTGTTGGTAAGGGATTTCAAACCATCTGAGCTTGCACTGAGGTATGATCCATGGGCCATGTCCATTATGCTCTCTACTGCAAGTTAACACGACACCATTTATTCAATTTTTTTTTTTGAAACTGAGGGCGCGTTTGTTACGCGGCTTATTTGTGAAACACCGGGAAAGCATTGTAGGAGATAAATATTAGCAACGTTTGGTAGCTTCAATATCAAAAGTTTGCAGGGGAAATTTGCTTCTAGCAAAATGTGTTTATGTGATAAAAATTGTACTGTTTGACAAATTTATGATCCACAAATTGGATGGAAATGTTCAGTCCCCGGGGAAGCAAATATTAAAGCGAGAATATATGGACAAATATAACCTTCAATTTGTACTGTATATATTGTCTTCGCAAAAGGTAAAGCTACCACAATGGCCTCTCCCATGGCTGAAAACCTTCCATTCGACGGGAAGAACTTGAAAGGCGTAATTTATTTGTTTTTTGTTTTTTTGTATTTATTTTGCAGAGACTCCTATGAAAGCAAAGCTGAGTTTTTGATGTTGTGAAAACTCGTTACTATGTTTACTCCTCGACAAAAACAAGAACACCGTAGGAGGTTTTCTTCTCTGTCGACGAAAACAAGAACACTGTCTTCACACCCGAACCCAGTGAAATGACCCTCCTTCGGTTGTTGAGGACACAGATGTGAACCGGATTTATTTGTCTTCAGCAACGTCGTTATTAGAATATTTGAATCAAAAAGGATAAAGGTGGGGTTATTTTGGTAAAATAACTCCACATTCCCAGTAATATTTCATAACCAACCAAACACAAACTCAGTAAAATTAGTTTAATTATTTCGGGAAAATATGGGTCTACCAAACAGCTTTTTATAACATTCGAGTAAAAATATATTTCCTAATACAATTCAGTAATAATTATTTCCCGTTTAAAAAAAAATTTCTCTTGTACCAAATGCCCCATGAGGAAAAGAAACATTTATTCATTTTTTAATTAATTACATTCACTTGCTTAAAGTTTGATATATTTATATGAGAAAAATATTTCTTTAGTTACTGCAGATATATTATCTTCATTTACTTCCAAAATGACGTTGTTTTAGAATTGAAAGATATAAAAATTATAATATAAAGACTATAATAACCCTGAAATAAATTAAAATTATAAAAATACCATAATTTTCGTTCCAAAACGACGTAGTATTGAACCTAGTGTATATAAATTATCAGCAACAATGGCAGACAAAAACGAATCCTATTTATATATATTATTTGTCCAAGTCCTGAAAAAGAGAGAGAGAATTGTGTAAAATTTTGCGGATAAAGAATAATTAAGTAAAATTACTAATAAAAATAATAAATAACATAGATATTTTTCTTAAAATAATTTACACGAACATATTTTTATAAAGAAACTGAAAATAAAAGAATTTTTTATTTATCAACCCCACATTTTTTTAACTTGATTGGGAATAAAGCATTGCAAATGCTTACGTGATAAACTTATTGGGAAATAATTATTATATTATACAGTAGAGACAGGTAGTAGGGTTTATAACTTTTAAAAATAAATAAATAATAGATCCCTTTATTTTTTTTATTACATCATATAATTATTTTATGTAACATAAAATAAATAAATCCCAAATTAATTTAATGGTATATGTAACTTCTCTCACAAAACATTAGTAAAAATCAACTTTTGTACCAAATAATTTTTTTATGGGATAATTAAGTTTTGTGTACGCAACTCGTTGGTATAATACCTTTTCCCATCTGGTTCTCATTCTCTGTCGTCGTGCTCCTGCTTCGCATTATCACTCATCTTTCTTCATCTCAAGGTATTTTTCAAACTCATTCTTTCTCACCCATTTTCCATTTCCCTTTTCTTTTCCTCTCTAATTTCGTGCTCTTAAATCTATTGGGTCTTTTTTGCGATCTCATTAACATTCAATTATTCCCATTTTTCTTTTACCCAGAAAATTTAGTATTCTTTTACCCTTTTATTTGTCATCAACTGTTGCTAAGCTTAGGGTTAACCTGATATCCTCTCTGGTCTCTTTTCGTGGGTTGCTTCTATTAGGGTTTCGGTTATTTCCCAAATTATTATTTTTCTTGTTTTTGGTTTGGGAATTTTGAATTTATTGCGTTTGCGGGGTTTGATCCTTCAACCCTTTTGATTCAAAGCATAGGATCCTATTTTTTTTTTATGGCATTTGAGTGCCCAAAGAGTACTAAGGTTTCCCAAAATTTGGTAGCAAAACCAGGAATAGGCATAGTTAAACCATTTCTGCTTAGCCCCAAACGCAATACTGAAGGAGTTGTAATCTCTAATTTTGTTCCAAATACCAAACGTGAATCCGGGAAGGGTGAGAACTCAAAGGGAGCATCCAAGTTTAATTCCAAGAAAGGTACCAAAGCCTCGGCCAGTACTTTGAACCAATCATCATTTGATGGTGATAAGGTTTTTGATTGTCGGCGGTCCTTCATTGATCTTCCTCCCGCACTGATATCCGAGATTCTCAATTGCCTTGACCCCAAAGATCTTGGTGTTGTTTCATGTGTCTCCACAATTCTCTATAGACTTGCATCTGAGCACCATGCTTGGAAGGAATTCTATTGTCAAAGATGGGGACTTCCAACAGCTCCCATGGTCCTGGATTCGGGGGTTTCGGATGATAAGTCATGGAAGGAACTTTTTATGGAAAGGGAGTTTAGGAGTAAGACTTTTATGGGACGTTTTAGTCTGGATGCGTTGTATGGCCATACTGAAGCAGTTCGGACTGTTTTCCTATTGGCTTCTGCAAAGCTCATATTTACATCTGGGTATGACTCTGTTGTGAGGATGTGGGACGTGGAGGATGGGTTGTCAATTGCATCATCACGACCCCTTGGCTGCACCATTCGTGCTGTTGCAGCAGATAGAAGACTACTGGTTGCCGGCGGTACTGGTGGATTCATTCATTGTTGGAGGGCTGTTGAAGGACTTCCCCATCTTTTTGATGTTAGAGGTTCACAAAACCAGAATACTGAAGTTCGACTTTGGGGACATGAAGGTCCAATAACTTCACTTGCTTTAGATTTGACAAGGATTTACAGTGGTTCATGGGACACTACTGTTCGAGTGTGGGACCGACATTCAATGAAGTGCACTGTGGTGCTGAGGCACAGTGACTGGGTCTGGGGACTTGTCCCTCATGATACTACAATTGCCAGCACATCAGGTTCAGATGTGTATGTTTGGGATACTAATAGTGGGACTTTGATGACCATTGTTTATAATGCTCATGCTGGTAATACTTATGCTTTGGCACGAAGCCATACAGGGGACTTCCTTTTTACTGGAGGTGAAGATGGTGCAATACACATGTATGAGATCATAAATGATGGCTATGAGACTAAGGCTTGGCATGCTGCTGCTTGGGTTCCTCACTCAGGTCCTGTGTATTCTCTTGCCTTCGAGTTTCCTTGGCTTGTTTCAGCATCAAGTGATGGCAAGTTGGCTCTGATTGATGTGAGAAAGCTGGTGCGGTCAAGCAAGCGTGCTCTGGGGAAGAAAGCTTCCAAGGTAAAGCATTTGGGTGGAGGAGGTGCAGTAGAGCCTCCACAGAGGATGTTGAATGGATTTAAGAGTAATCTTTTCTCTGTAGATATAGGGGCTGATCGAATTGTCTGTGGAGGTGAAGAAGGTGTTGTCAGGATCTGGAATTTCACAGAAGCTTTAGAAATTGAGCGTAGAGTTCGTACATTAAGAGGGATACGATTAGAGAACAGAATGAGGCGGCGGAAGCTCCAAACCGAGCTGGGCAGTAAAGGTGGTCAGAGTGATCAATGTTCAGTTGCAGCCAAGAAGAATTCTGCGACTTGCATTTGGCCCAACAAATGTCGCATGAGCGGAAAGCTGAAGGCGTAGTGATTAATGCCATCTAATGTTTGCATCTACACACACCAATTGCCTATCATTTTATGTTTTTCCGAAATTGATGTATCCACATATCTTGGTTTTAAGCTAGTAAACTGACTGACATAAGTTTCTCTTTTATGTATTATGATTTAATTAGTGTTAGTAGTGGTAATCATATGAGACCACTTCCATCAATATCTCACTTGTACGATTCAGAAATGATAGTATTCCTTTCAGAGAATTGTTTTACGCAAGGTAGTAAGTAGTTGCTATGAATGGTGTATTCATTGAGGTTGATAACGCTTATCGACTTCAACAGATTCAGGATGCTTTATGGCTTGAAGGTCAAAGACTTTGAAGAATTCTATGATACTAAATAGACCGAAGAAGTTGCATGGGAAGCAATGGTAGACATTTGTGTTCTTGGATTATGAGCTTGCTCTTTTAGATATGCTAATTGCTCTCCGAATCAAGTTGTTCAGTCTGGTATTTTTAATTTTGTGTCTATGACAGCTCATGTCCGGCAAAAAGTTATGGACATGGAGATGTGCAGCAAATCTTTAGAAAGAAAGTAATACAATAACGAAGGACGAAACTAATGCAATCATGTCGGTAGACTTTTGTTTTTGCATGGACAGTGCAGTGCCAGTGCTAGGCATATTTACCAAAATATCACTGAGATTTGGACACTAGCTGTGTAATGTGTGATTATCCACTCTTCATGCAAGAAATGCTCTAGCATCAGTTCTACAAAAGAGGGACTACACGAGTGTGCCCTCTGCAATGGGGAGGGGATTATATCATTGAAGCACCGTGGACCCAGAATTTTTTTTTTATGTGTGCACACTTAAGGCGGGGTTCGGGGGCAGCGTCTCCGAAGAATTTTTTTAAAGAAAATTTTAAATGTATTAAAAAAATATAAATTTGATTGGGTTGGCCCGTGTTAGCTAAAATTCCGATTTAAATCTGTTATTTTATGATTTTATGATTTTTTTTAATCAAAACGATTTCATCAAAATTTCAAACACTTTTACGATTTTTTACAATTTTTTTATGTTAGGATCAATGTTGTTAAAATCGAGATCTTACTTAAGATAGGAAGGGAATGAAAAAATTGTAAATCGTAAGATCGACACTATTTAAGATACAAAAGTTTATTTATATATATATATTTATGTTTATATTTATATTGTAATATTTATCAAAACTTGATTGTCATAATAATAATAATAATAATAATAGAAAAACCATAAATTTCATATTTTTATTAGAATTTTTTTCAATAATAATAAGATTAACATATATTTCTTGAACATTATATATTAGATTTTTTAAAATATAAAAAATATTTGCGGAATAAAAAATGCAATATAAATTTTAAAACAGAGATTTAATCAGTTAATATTCTATGAGTTTCTGAAATAAAAAATTGAAAGAAGTTACAAAAATTAAAAAGCTTTAGTCTTTATATGTAAAAAAAAAAGCTTTAGTCTACCAGCACCGTAAAGCTCGTAAGTTGTTCAATCTGACGGATAAAAAACAATAAAATAGATAAAAAGAGACGAGGATCACGCGGCAGTTCAAGGAAGAGATGTGCAATGCATTATTTTAGCAATTTTATAATTCAAAATCACCCACCTTTAAAAAAAAAATAAAATCCTAGGATTTTTGTGTCTGTATGTGCAGACACAGTCACGAATATCTGTCCGCCAGTGCATTGAACTACTTTATTAGATGACTATGACTATAAATTCGTGTTTATCAATAACCAAAATCAGTACCATACATTAGCCAAAGTCACATCAGACGTAACTCTGCCTTAAACAGAAAATTGAGGTTAATGAACCTCTCACCAGAAGCTTCTTTTTTTATTTATAATTTTATTCAAGCATTATGTTTCTTACTGCTACAAAGCACAATGACCGGTCATTTTTCTCTTGTTCTTACCTTCCGTAACAAAAAAATTGGATGAAAACATAACTTTTGCTGATGAAGGTTGTTGAGAAATGCGAAGAATATGACAGGTGTTTTGAAAAAAAAAAAAAAAAAAAGAACATACTTTGTCCAATGACAGCACAGTAGGTTATGAATGAAGTTGTTTTCTTTCATGTATGAGTATGATGAAATGGGAAAGTGTTCAAGAAAAAAAAATTCTTATCAACTTCTTTTTTCAAATTATTTTTCTGCGTAATTATTGTTCCATTAGAAAATCCGATCAATGCTGCGAAGTACGACACTTCATACTTTTAGCCTGGTGTAACCAAACAAATCATTCGCTTCGTCCCATTTTGGACCAAACAAGCTCGCTCACTTTTACTTGAATGGTTCAGCTGTAACACCAACATTATAGCAGCAAACCAGTTCAAGCAATTTGAGCGGACAAAGGGAAATCACAATATGAGAAGAAGAGGGTTTGTTATTCATTATCTTCCTGCATTTGTTATGCTAATTCGCATATTCAGCATAGTTCATGGGCAATACTTTGAGGCACCTGCTAATGAGAGAAATAGCTCACATAAATCGGCATTGTATATATTAGGGGATTCCTCGGTTGATTGTGGAGACAACACTCTTTTCTACCCTTTACTTCACGGTCGTCTCTCTCTGTATCCATGTAATGGCTCTGATGCCACCCTTCTTCCTCAACTTCTTGGTACTCTTCTTTCTCTTTCCTTTATCTCTTCTTTCCTTCTCTTGATTCTTTACACTCTGCATTTTTAATTCTCGGAAATTGGGCAAAACCAGATGAAATCCCACATGCAAGAAAATACGGACTATAGTTGGCACACTCCATGCAGAAAGTTATATATTATTTTGAAGCATTGCATTCATGATAGGATAAAAGAAACCTTCTTTTAGTGATTATAAAATGTTTTATGATGGCAAAACTTTACTTTTCACATTGATTTATCATGAATAGAACCAAAGTTAATTAACATTATTTGCTGTAATGAAATCACTGTTGTAGCTGAGAAGATTGGATTGACATCAATACGACCATTTTATGGTCAAAATGGATCTATGGAGGAAGTTCTTGGTGGTCTCAACTTTGGGTCAACACAGGCTACAATAATGAACCCGGGAAGCCACAGCCATCAGTCTCTGAACCAACAACTACGCCAAGTTTCTGAGACTATGCAGCTGTTGCAACTGCAGCTGAGCGAGGACGCTGCTCTCCAATACACAAAATCTTCCATCTTTTTCCTCTCCTTTGGCAAAGAAGATTACATTGATCTATTCCTACAAAACTCTTCCAGCCAAATGTTCAAGCATGGTGCCCCATATTTTGCTACCATTTTGGTCGACCAAATGATAAATGCTGCGAGGTATCTTTATGATGCAAATGCGAGGAAAATCATATGCTTGGGAATATTGCCTTTGGGATGCACACCACGTATAGTCTGGGAGTCGAAGAATCACACATCAGCCGTAGATTATAATGGAAACGGTTGCGTGGAACAAGTCAATGAGTTTGTCTTTGAATACAATAGATTGATGGATGAACGTATAGCCAAGCTTAATACGGAGTTTCCTGATGCTCATATGGTGTTCTGTGATGTATACAAGGGAATGATGGAGATTATCAACAAACCAAGGTTTTATGGTATGTGTTTTTTTCCCCCTTTATAACTTCATGTGGAAGATATATACTAGGATGAAAAAAGATGCAAAATATATACAGGTTTTGAAGACGTAAAGAGTGCATGTTGCGGGCTTGGTTTGAACGGTGCAATTATAGGGTGTATCTCAATGGACATGGCCTGCGATGAAGCTTCAACTCATGTTTGGTGGGATTTGCTCAACCCTACAGAAGCAGTCAATTCCATCCTAGCTGATGCAGCCTGGTCTGGCCAACCAATCCCTGGTCTTTGCAATCCTATCACCATCCATGAATTAGTGAAAGTGAAAGTGAAAGTCTAGCTTTTATCCCTGAGGCTTGAGCATATCTCTTGACAGTGTATAGCTAGCTAGCTTTGATGTTAGCAAACTCACACTAAAACTCTCCCAAATGTGTCAACTGCTCATGTGGATGTAAACGATTCGTAAGCAAATAAGCTAATCCCATGTGCCATGGCATGGAGTACAAAAGAGATAAAGAAAGTGGGTGCTACTGCTAGTTTTGCTTTGGAAATCATTTTTATATTTAGAATACAAGACAAGAACTGTTTTATTGCTGCCACCTTTTGTCCTTGTTTTGTCCTCTGAAAAGCATGCATTAACAATAGTAAATTAGAACTTGAAAATTGAAAAAGATGCCAACTTGAGTAAAGAAAATGTAAAGAATTATCTTGCTTTAATGCTCAAATTGGAAGCAAACCCTAGATCACAATTACTGACCCAAAACTCCTGAATCTCTAAATCTCATTCTTCACCATTCTCCATGGCTGCCAAAATTCAAATATGTTTGCCATTGCTCTCCACTCCAACCTCAAAGCCCAAACCCCGCTTCCAATCCCTCACCATTTCAGCCTCCAAATCCACTCGCCCATCCATCAACGGCCGCAAGCTCCGGGCGGCAGTGATCGGCGGCGGTCCGGCTGGTTCATCCGCTGCGGAGGCATTAGCCGTCGGCGGCGTCGAGACCTTCCTATTTGAGCGGAACCCACCGTCAGTCGCCAAGCCATGTGGCGGCGCCATTCCCCTCTGCATGCTCGAAGAGTTCGACATTCCTCACCACCTCATCGACCGCCACGTCACCCGCATGCGAATCTTCTCCCCTTCCAACATCGCCGTCGACTTCGGCAAAACCCTAAAACCCCAAGAGTTCATCGCCATGCTCCGCCGCGAGGTCCTCGACTCCTTCCTCCGTTCCCGCGCCCAGACCGCCGGCGCCAACCTCATCGCTGGCCTCGTCACCGGCCTCGATCTCCCCGCCTCGCCAAACGCACCCTACACCGTTCACTACACGATCAACAACTCCACCCGGCGTTCCCTCGCCGTCGACGTGGTGATCGGCGCAGACGGAGCCAACAGCCGCGTCGCGAAGTCGATCGGCGCCGGCGGATACGCCTGCGCCATCGCGTTCCAGGAGCGGATCAAATTACCGGACGAGAAAATGGCGTACTACGAAAATCTCGCGGAGATGTACGTAGGCGACGACGTATCGCCAGATTTCTACGGGTGGGTATTTCCCAAGTGCGACCACGTGGCAGTGGGCACTGGTACGGTGCGGTCGAAGCAGGATATTAAGTTGTACCAGAGGGGGATCAGGGAAAGAGTGAGGGCGAAGATCAACGGTGGGAAAGTTATAAAAGTGGAGGCCCACCCGATTCCGGAGCACCCGCGTCCGGTTCGGGTCAGGGGACGCGTGGCGCTTGTTGGGGACGCTGCTGGTTACGTTACTAAGTGTTCGGGTGAGGGTATTTATTTTGCGGCGAAATCGGGTCGGATGTGTGGAAACGGCGTCGTAAAGGCCTCTGAGGGTGGGGAGAGGATGATTGATGAGTGTGATCTTAGGAGGGAATACCTGAAAGAGTGGGACGCGGAGTACGTTAGCACGTTTAGGTTTTTGGATTTGTTGCAGAGGGTTTTCTATGGTAGTAACGCGGGCAGGGAGGCTTTGGTGGAGCTGTGTGGAGATGAACACGTGCAACGCATGACGTTTGAGAGCTATTTGTATAAGAAGTTGGCACGTGGGAGAGTGTGGGATGATGCTAAGCTTTTGATGAATACCATTGGGAGCTTGGTGAGGTGTAAGGTTGTAGGAAGACAAATGGAGGGTTTGATTCTATGATCTCGTTCCCTTGGTCTTGTTTTGGGTTTTCAATCGGATAAATTAATGATATCAATGCTGTCTTGATGCTTTTTTTCTTTTTTCTTTTTGTGATGATGATGGTCTAAGCTTGTTTTTCATATGAAAATCTGATAATATTCCTTGAACGGATTAGCAAACACATAAAATGGGAAATGCTAAATAAATGCTATTTCTGGGAAATACAGACTAAAATACTTTGGAGGATTGAAGAGCACCATCAACTTCTATAACAATTACTGGTGCATCAATTGCTTTTGCATAGGCAAGGCAACCGTATAGCAACTTTATTACATTGAATGTGTTCCCATCAAGTAAAACAGAAAAGTGCACTACCGATATTTTACATATTGATGTCGTATTCAAGGGTCCAACGCAACAATTACATATACAAGAATGAATCATTTGTCCATCCAAATGACACATCGAAGACACTGTCCTTTAATCAATAAATCAAAAGCTTTATTGATGTCCTTAAACTCCACTTCATGTGTGACAAACTCATCCAATTTCAGTTCCTGTTAATAATTGGAGAAAAAATTAAAAAAAAAAGTCCCAAAAACTTGGTATTTTGTCATTACTATTTTTACATAATTATTACTAGTTTAACTACATATATCAATACAAGGGATAATGAGCATCGACTTCAAAAATTAAATCAAAGAAACTGCACACAGTACCTTGTCCATGTAGCGTTTAAGGAGAATGGGGACATGAGACTTGGGTTTCAGTCCTCCAAATAAGGACCCCATGAGACTTTTCCCCTGAACAAGGACCTCACTAGAGCTAAGGCTCAACTTCGATCCTGGCTTGTCCACTCCTAAAACAATTGTTTTTCCCCAACCCTGAAGGCAAAAAATCAATTTTCCAGTTAATGCTTTCAACAAGTATGGATCGGTTGAGCAAATATTATTGGAAATTGCAATCATGCCTGTCTCTATTTCACTAGAAACTTCATTCTCATTTAAGTATATGGAATTTCAAATTAGTTAGCACAAGTGAAAACTGTTACTGCTTTTAGTGGATTTTCAAGCTTTGTGCTGGGGTGGTTGCTAAAAATCATGTTGTAGTTATTGTTTTAATCACATTATTTCTGTTTGGGCACAATTAGAGAGAGAGAGAGAGACCTTTCTACAAGAAGCAAATGCTTCATGCACCAATGATGCCATACCAACACATTCGAAGCAATAATCTGCTCCCCCACCAGTCATCTCTATGATAACCTGCTCCACAAGCACATATAAGAAGGAAATTTCAGAACTTAAGTCATCTCAATAAAAATTAGGATTTGTGCATTGAAGAGGGTAGACCTGGCTCACAGATTTGTTTTCACATTCTCCAGCATGGATAAAGTCTGTGAGTCCAAACTTTTTTCCTATGTAGAGGAGAGGAACAAACCCATGAAATCAAATACATAATTTAAGCATAATAATGACATCGAAAGAAACTTATTAAAAGACCATTATTTGAATTAATGCTTGATATCATGTTATTAAACAGACAATACATTACCAATTTCAGATTTTTCTGGGTTGACATCCACACCTATAATCCTAGTTGCTCCACAAAGTCTAGCTCCCTCAGCTACCTAGAAAACCAATCAATTGTAATTGGAATTTCAGTATACAAAACCACAAAGTAGAGAAAGAAAATAGAGCTATGTTGAGTCCTTACAGCTAATCCAATACATCCTAGCCCAAAAATAGCTACTGTAGAACCTGGCTCCACACCTGCTGTTCTCCAAGCAGCACCTACCCCTAAAAATGAATGTTGCAGAGTGGTGAATTAAAATGTTAAGAACAAACTTGTATTTATTTATGACCAAATATTCTGACCATAGTTTACAATTGATATAGTTTTTCTCCAATCTTTTAGTTAATGATTGCATTGTTGAGGCAAAATTACCAGTTGATACACCACAACTGAGGAGACATGCTTTGTTGGGAGGAATTGCCGGATCAATCTTGGTTAGATTGGCAATGTCAACCACAGTGTACTCGCTAAAACTAGAAACAAAGAGGAAATGGTGTATGATCTCTCCTTTTAGATCCGTGAATCTAGTGTTAGCATATCTAGGCATCCAAGGAGACACATGGAAAGGAAACTTTGAACAATAGTTGCTCTTTGTTGATTTGCAATCTATACACTCCCCACAATCAGGTAAGAAAACTGGGATAACCATATCTCCTTTTGTGACTTCAGTTACATCCTCTCCTACACTTTCCACAACCCTGGATCACATAAATTTTTTTTGGAAAGCATCATCAGCTCCGATAGAAACAGGCACCAAAATTAGGACTAGAAACAATTATTTATAATTAGTAGGGACCACAATAAATTTTCAGTAAACATATAAATTAAAGCACAAAAGTTTATGTTGATACAAAAAGACCATATAAATAGAGTCCAATTCCTGGAAAGGTGGAAAAGTTCAAACACAAAATAGGATTAGTGAAAAGTTCAAAGCCGAAACAGGATAAGTGAGGCCTATTAAGACTTTGAACACGGTTTGGTAATTACCAATAAAAAAATGAACTTGCAAATTTAGCATAAAAGGGATAGTAATGAATAGTGAAATGCATAAACTAACCCAATTGCCTCATGACCCAGAATTCTTGGACAAATTCCAGGAGGCTCCTTCAAAACACAGAAAAGAGCATTTAAAGATAAATGTTATAAATCAAATAAAACCATATAAAGAGATAGAAAATGAAGGGAACCTGCATCTTCCAAAAAGTGATATCGCTGTGACAGAGAGAGGTACATATAATACGGATCCTGGCTTCACGAGGCATTGGGGGCGCAACAATGATCTCCTCAATAATCAGTGGCTCACCTGGTTTGCGACATACCGCCGCTAATATAAGCAAAGAAAACATAACAACTAGTATTAATTCATACATATAAAAACATATAATCTTCTCAAACTGTTAAAAATGCTATTCCAAAAAGAAAATAAAAAATAAAAAAAGTGGCACACCTTTACATCTTATGGGTTGTCCTTCACTTGTTCTTGCTAGTTTATCTTCCATGGTGATCCAAAACAAAAGATGAGTCAAAACAGTGTGTTAGTCTCAGTGCAGAAAGGTGAAGGGAGTTGACCAGTGAAAACTTTGGGTTAAAGACCTTGTAATATAATGTGGTGCATGATGAGGGGAATAACGTAGAATATGCAAATTTTGAAAGTTGAGGCAAAATTAATATAGAAAAGTCAGATGGAGACTAATGAACCAAACACTACTACTATTTCTTTTTTCTTCTGTTGAACTCACAAAACTAGGTTGGTAACTTGGTATGGTTCACCCTTCAGATTCAGGTACCTGAATTTATTATTATTATTTTGGCCCTTTTGGGGCTATTTTGATGAGTGAAATATTTTTTGGTTTTATTGATAATGAATGCATTGCCATATTTGCTAGTTCACCCTTTATTATTATTTAAAAGGAGAAAGGAGCTCAGAGATGCGACACCTGCATCCATCTCATCATCTCTTAATAATTAAATTATAATTTAATAATGAATTAATAGTATAATTATTTATTGTTATAAGAAACAGGGTTCAGATTGAATTTGAAAAGTCAGCTAGGAAAAATATCGTTTGAAGATTGAATGGCATTAATTCCTCAAATGACATCCGGTGTAAATGGAATAATTCGATCAATATGGGTTTATCATCTAATCTAAATTAAGTCAGGTTTGACTTATTATAAATAGTCAAATAAAATAGATTTAAATTTTTAAAAAAATTTATTTAAAAAGCAGGCCACAAACTTTTATTTTTTTTTGTATATGTTGGACGTATAAGTCCACAGGTCGACTTATATTGTATTATTTATTTTAAATAAAATAAATCGAATCATTATTTTAATAATTTTAAATAATAAAAGTAATATTATTTTATTTTATTTTTTAATTATTAAATCTTTAATAAAATTAAACAGACTAACAGACTTAGATCAAGATTTGTATTTTTAAATATATTAAACTTGTAATTTAGGCCTATGCAAACTAGGAGAGCATACTAAAATTAAGTTTTTTTATACAAATCTGACTTATTTAAGGTTAAAGTCTAGCATAAGATATTTACCCTCTTAATAGATGACGTTGATGAGATGAGATGCCGAAATTGCGCAGATCCTTCTGGATTCATCGAAGTCAGATGCAATTGAATGTCATTTGATGAATTAATGCCATTCAATCTCCAAATGTTATTTTTTTCTATGAAAAAAACTAGTTATTCAATGTGAGCTTAATTTCTATTTTTTTAAATTCAAACTGATTTAATGACGACAATTAATTTGTCAGTTATTACAATTGAATTATAAATTCATTAGTATGGGAAATAAGATGTAAGTGCAAATTGATTCGATTCGAATCCAATTCGGTTGTTTTGATTTTTTTTTTCTTCACATTCCTAATAGAAAATCCCAACGTCACACTTAATCGGCAAGTGAGCCTTTATTTTAAAACTGGAAAAAAAAATGTGTTCTCGATTAATTTGACAGTTTATAGTTTTACTATTGAGAAAGTGTTAGGTTTACTTATTAGCTTACGTCGTTTTTGTACGTGACAATACGGAATCACATGTCCAAAGTGTATTAACCAATATTATTAAACCCGATCCGATGTTGTAAAAATATAGAGAAATACATCCCTTCTTTAACCGCAAAAGAAATAAAATTCCTGCAGACACAAGTTTTGGTGGGCTCCACTGTCAAACAAAAATTAAAAAATAAAAGAAATACTTACACACTTATCGATGGGTCAGCAGGAATATAGTTTTGTTTTGCTGTTAAAGGAGGGATGTATTTTCCAAAAATATATACTAATTACAAATATTTTAATATGAAAAATAATAAATTACACATCATTATTTAACAAAAGATCTATCAAACATATAATATTTGTGATACTGGTATTTCAGGTTCAGTAAACGAGTTTTCTAATTATAAATCAAATCAAAATTTCTTACATATTATATAACCAAGATAATATTAATATTATTGATACATAATCTATGTAAGTTAAGTTACAAATCACTCAAATATT
Organism: Gastrolobium bilobum; assembly: GCF_033153095.1. NCBI lineage: Eukaryota > Viridiplantae > Streptophyta > Magnoliopsida > Fabales > Fabaceae > Gastrolobium > Gastrolobium bilobum. Next base: position 90,285 of record NW_026895962.1, on the reverse strand, counting down.
TTAAAAGAAAACAAACTATTTGTGTTTGAGAGTGAAAAAAAAGAGACGTCAATTGATGAAAATAAATTAGTTTTTTTTTTCTTTTTTTTTTACAAACCGGATCTGGTCAACGCTTTTTACGAAAATCGGCGGGTTGCACTGAATCACACCGGTTCTGTAACATGGCCGGTCCAATATAAAAATCGGACTAGTTCACTGATTTTCGGGTCAATGGTGACCGAAAGAAGATATTTAAGACTAACAAAGTCCGTCATAATTAGTAGATAACAAAGTCCTATAAGCATATTAACAGAGGTTTGATTTATGACCGTGTGTATAAAAAATACTTTATTGGAAAAAATTATACCCACGATCACATGATTTTTTCGCCTCAATAGTATTAATCGTTGGCTTTCGGCTAACGGATACCTTTGAAACAATTTTTGAGAGAAGATATTTAAGAATTAAATTGATAATTATATTACATTTACACTATTGAAAATATCTTTCTTGATGAAGGTATGGTAGGAGTAATTAAGAAATCCTTGTGCCAACCTCCCTGATTGAAAGATTGGATATTTCTCAACAACTTTTGATTTCTCTTTCATTGACTGTCAATAGGGCAAACTGAAGAGTGACAACGTACAAGAGTGCTGAAGAAATGTAATTATATATAAACATAATTTAACGAATTTTCTCGTCAAAATCCTAATAGAGTATGAAACGTCATGAATCCATTTTAGTAAGTTAATAAATTTGAAAGCATCATCGATTGAATTAACTTAAAATCACAATTGACTGCTATCTATAAAAATTAGGGTAAGTTATACTTACACTTTTTTTTATAACTTCTTACCATCATTTTATTATTGTTAGATTAAAATTAAATCAACGGTTATAAATGATATTAAGCGAGAGTCGTTAATTTGATTTTAATCTAACAATAATAAAAGTGATTATAAGGAAAAATGATTATATATACATTAAAAATTATTAGTAAATTGTAACATGATAAGTTAATCTCACTCAATGGCTAGAGGGTTAAAATCCATAAAGCTACAGACCAAGTTATTACTAATTTACTCCATGAAATAAAGGGTTTAACCTCAAAAGATCTGATTAGGTGTTTAAATAGCAGACTCAACTTCAACAATTTATAACAAACTCATTGTGAGACAGTTTTCTGAAGTAAAATTGAAGATATCTGCTCTCCAAGGAGATAGTTTTGACACCAAACGGGCCGAGCAACTTATCAACAGTTTGAAGCCCACCAGGTTTAGGACGTTTATGGCCTTAATTCCAGACTTCCAGAAATAACTCTGGAATAAAATAAATAAAATAATCATATTTTAATCTATAATCTCAAATTAAGCTGTTCTTAAAATACTTCACCTATTAAACTTAAGTTTGATTGCTGCTGTGAGCAATTTCCTTTCAAAACAGTCTATACATTTAAGAAAAGTTAATATGTACAAAAAGTAAAGTAAATTTTCCTGCCCCTAACTCTTTACGAATCTTTTATATGAAAATCATCTTACTTTTATCACTTCATTTTTTTTTATATAAGAATTAAATCATAACCTAATATAAATCATCCAAATCGCTCACGACTAGATCAATTATTCCTAGTTCTGTAACAAGTGAATTTTTTAATCCCTTACCTGTAAGAAAAAGACGGAGCATATTTTCGCTGTTATAGGAGTAAATATCGTTTTACTAAAAATGAGACAAAATAAAATAAAAAAATTAGAAAAAAATAGAATTCATATATTATTAACCCTAATATATAGTGGGACCATGCACCCAGAAAAAAAAACATTATATTTATGTTATTTTTATTCCACGATAAGCCTTTCTGTTCTTTATTTTTATTTTACTAATCTTCCTGGCTTTCTCAAGAGTGGAAGCAACAACTTTGTTTTTTTATATATGATTAAGTGTTTCTCTTCTTGCAAGATTCCAAATTAAGGTTGAAAAGAATTATCTTTACCGACAATTATTTATTTAAAGTGATAAAAAATTTGTTTTCTTTAATTTGAGATTTTGAGTCGAGTTCTAAAAATGAAAAAAATAATTTTAAAAGAATGCCCCTATATTGGATCACATAATATTTGAATTGATTAATCGAGTAATCAATGAAGTGATGAATAAATTCAAAAAAAATATTATTAATATAATTTTAAAATAAATTAAAATTAAAAAAAATCCTCAATATTGTTTTAGACTAAAAAATAATAATTTTATCTCCCCTAATCTTACATATTTATATTTATAAAACAAAATTATTTTAATCATGTAATTAATAAATTAAAATTATTTATCGCAAGTAAGTAGAATTAACAATTGAGAATTAGTTCAAGATTTTTTATTCTTATATTATTTTTATTTTTATTTTTTACATTTTCACCTTTTGGTACAAAAGTGAATTATCGAATGTTCTTTCTTCTGCCCCACTAGCAATCAACAAATCCTGGACAATTTACTCTGTAACTTTTTCTTTTATATTTTCTCCATTTATATTATATTATCTCCAAATTTATGGTAATCTGAAGCTACCCTTTTGGATTCTAACAGGATTTGCAGATGCAGATTTCAATTCATAGATCTCACCCATAATTTGTCCAAATTTTGTTTTGGGTGGGTAATAATGAATAGTTTCACCGCCGAAGATCTCTCCACAATCGGAGGAATCGCCACCGTGTCGCTTCTGCATTCCTTCATTCCCACACATTGGCTTCCTTTCTCCATCGTGGGTCGTGCCCAGAAATGGACTCTCTCCAGAACACTCCTCGTTAGTACGTATTTCGATTTCATTCTTAGATCCCCTCTTCTTTGAAATCTTGTTTCAGCTTTCTGGGTACCCACAATACCCTCTGAAATAACAGAAAAATTAAATCTTGGAAGTTTAAATCACTGACATTTCAACTTGTTTGAAGTTACATTTGTTTATTTTTATTTTTGGGTAATGGATCATGTGTGAATCTTCAAAAGGTTTCGGGAATTATGGTTTTCTTCAGCTTTGTTCTATTGCAGGGGATGCTTGTTTGAGTATAAGTAAAATGAATGAGAAAAGAAAAATAATATTTCATCTTATATTTAATGGATATTTAACTCCCGTCAGTAATATTCCATTGGATCTTAGTTTTTATTCAACAACTGAGTCAGTTCTTGACTTGCCAAATAATCACGGATCTATAACTAGAAGAATTTATCAGTGTTGAACTGATGAGACAAATCTATTGTTCCTTTTCTGGCTAATCTATGCAGCTCTATGATTTGCATTCTAGACAATTAATTTCCGTGAATCCTGTGAATACCGAAATCTTAAGCTTGACATCTCAGTTTTCTGAAGAAATGTCTTAAAGCGAAAGGTCAAGTATAATACAAAATCTTGAAACTTTAGATGGTGGATGATAGCATTTTGTTTGTTTTTTGAGTAAACACCCCTTTTTGGTCCCTGATAGTATCTACGAAATCCTTTTTAGTCCCTGGCAATAAAAAAGGACCAAATTGGTCCCTAACAGTATGAAAAAAGGGCCACGTTAGTGACGGAGGAGTTGACATAAGGATTAATGTGGCCCTTTTTCTCATAATTTTAGGGACCAATTTGGTCCTTTTTGATTGTCCGGGACTAAAAAAGATTTCTTAGATATTGCCAGCGACAAAAAATGGTGTTTACTCTTGTTTTTTTAACTACTCAAGTTGGTGATAAAATGGGATCATATTGTTTGTTTTGGTACATTATTGTGCTCAATTATTTGTTACTCATGGTCACGTAGCTGAATACATATTTTCTGAAAAAGAAACTGCAATGGAAGATTAAGTTCTGTTATGGCATTATAATTATCATTTATAGTCAGAGGCATCAGTTGAAAGATGTAGAGAGTGAAGCTTGGTGCAAATACTGGAGTATATAAATATAAATTTAATTGGCCCATCAATCATTCGTGTCAATGTTGTCCAGATTGGTATGAACTAGTAAATTTTTGTTGTGATATGTTTATATTTGATGGAACCATATATATCCTTCGTAGAACATTTTGATAGCGTTTTATTTTAGCCGAGGGCTGCATTTGATGCTGGACCATTGCTCTTCAATGACTTGAAAACCTGTTCTTGACATGTTCAAGGACTAGTTGTAAATATAATAGATGGAAAATGGGTTCTCAACCCCCAAATACATCTAATATCTGAACATAACATACTATAACATAAATTTTTAGTTTATTTTAGAAAGCAGAAGCTTTATAAGCTTCAGTTTTTTTCCTTTCCAAAGGATTTTCCCTTGTTAAATGTCTTTAAATTTAATTGATAGCCTCAGCTGAGATTTATCTAGGGAAATTTAATGATGAAGCTATTAGCTTGGTGGTATCCTTGCTTCTTGCACTATTAACTCAACTACGGAAAACAAGGATGTGAATAAACTATTCCAGCACTTATTTTAGTGTTTGATGTTCTGGAAAACCATGTTTTAGTAAAATTGCAAGGGTAAGATTGCGCAAAATTGGCCCTCACCCCTATTCTTGCAAAGTTGGGGATCCTTATGCATAGGGGTTTGCCTTTATCCTTTATTGTAGCGTTTTTCAAGTACAAAGACTCATCTTCAGAAGATTGTTCTAGGATTGTCTTAGTAGAGTTTTTTAACTTTATTTTCTTCCTGCAGCTGCATTTGGAGCAATTTTACATGTAATATCCACTTCGCTGCTTGGTATAACAGCAATTACCATGGCAAACACCATTGCTGGTGAAGAAACTGTGCATAAGCTTGCTTCACTTCTGCTCGTATTTCTTGGTGGTAGTTATGTTCTGTTGTTTCTGATGGGAAAGGGTGGCCATAGTCATTCGCACAACCAACCCATGGAGAAAATGGCTGTAGCCGGGCTTATTCTTGTTCCTGCATTGTCTCCTTGTGCTACAACACTTCCAGTATTTCTTGCTGTTGGAAATTCATCTTCCATGATGGTGCTTGCAATCATAGTGCTGCTATTCAGGTATTAGTCAACTGCATTGAATGCTAAGATTTTTTTTTCCAGCTTCTTTTTAAAATGTGCAAAATTTGCTTCTGCTTTTCATGTGCATGTGTGGTGGTTCTGTGTTTGCCTATGATTATTTAAAGTCATATATTATTTATTTCTATAAGTGTCAGTGGTTATCACTTATCAAGATTAGAAATTCTGATGTTGGCCATAAAATTGAATTAAGCAATGGCCCCTAAGAAATGTTTCACTTCATGATCATGAAAATGTGTTTTGACTTTCGGGACAGGAATATACAATTCAAAGTTCAAACTAATTAAATATACTATATAATATACTCTGGCTTGATGCTAGTTTGGTTTAGATGCCAATTAAGTTTGTGAAAGTTTTTTGTTTTTGTGGAGATTAATTAGTGTTACCAAGCTTCACACATATTGCATTTACAGCACAATAACTGTGATGACTTCGCTAGTAGCATTGTCATTTTATGGGGCGAGTCAGCTGAAGTTTCACTGGGTGGAGCGCTATGACAAACTTCTTGTTGGTTCAGTGCTGTGTTTAGTAGGACTCTTGACCCTAATTTTTCATGATCATGATCATGGAGAACTAGGTTCGGTTGGAGAGCACTTACATACACATAGGAAGATCATTTCCTTGTGAGATATATTAATATATGTCCTGTAATTAGACGCTTTTTCACAGTATTGTTCCTACTTTTGTATCAGGAAAAAATTTGTTGCTATTTTGAGAATTTGTCATCTTGGCCTTGTTAAAGTGGGTGTAACCTGAGTTTATAATGTGAAGTTGATGAATAGTAAAATAACTTCTTCTTTTTTGTGCGTACAAATATTACTCTGATTAAAATATTCAATAAATCACCAATTTAGTTTCTGAAAAATTAACCTCACCTCGCTGATTTCGCAATTATCTGTTAGATCATTGGGGGAACTCAAATTTGTAGCCTAATTATCTTCCATCTTTCAATTAAATGAGGGAGTGGATGTAATTTATCATGTGCGGCTCAATAATCTTCAGAAGCTAAAGCTAAATAGAAAATGATGTCTTTTTATTGAAATAAATGAAAAAAAAATTATCAATTTTTTTTTAAAACTTTCTTACATTCATAATTCATAATTAAATCTTTATTATCAAGTTGTTATACCATTTCTTTTTTCAACATATTTTTCCTATGTAAATAGAAGTTAATGAATCTAAGAAATCGCAAATGAAGAAGGAAGAATTTATAAGTTGATTTTTTTTTTCTTAAAGTAAAAAAAGGAGGGCATAGCCCAAAGTACCAGTGTTTAAAAACCCGGCCCGGCCGAGGTCAGGGGTCATGGGGTCACGGGTTCAACCGGGGGGTCACGGGGTCACTGCGCTGACCCGGTTTTGTATGTTAAAAAAATATAAATACATATATCATATATGAAAATATTAAAAAATAAACCACCAATCATCAAAGATTCAAAATATAGTTAACATAATTCACCAATTACAACCATAAGTCAATATTACACAACCTAATTAAAGTATCAATATACCAAAGTACAAAACTCATATTCTAATGGAGTTAATTAAAAGTAATATCATCAAATTCAGGCTCTCCTTGTCTTTCTCCACCATTGCCATCCAAACCTTGAAGAACATTGCTTTCATTTTGGGGTACAATAGTCATATGAGGTTCATCATCTACATCATCCTCATCTAAATTCAATTCATCTACAATAACATATTATATGCAAGTCAATAAATAATATAACGTGATCAAATCATCAAATTAAACAATAGAATTATCATAAAGAAACATACCAATACCATCTACAATTGGTTCAATGGTATTATTCCTCAAATATCTTGCCTCTTCATCGGTTAATAATGGTGGTGACTCCTCAAAAACCCAACTAGTAGAATGATCATCCATTGTTTCCAAATTAATTGGGTCATAATTTTGGTGCTTCAATTGATTCCTATTTTTTCCAATATTCAACATCAACAAATATAAACATATATTTGTCTAAAAGAAAATAAACAAATTTTTGGAAATATGTACGTATAAATTATAATACCTTTGTTGTAGTCTTAGGTTGTATCGAACATATACAAGATCATTCAACCTTTTATGCTCTAACCGATTTCTCCTATTTGAATGGATCTGCTCAAATGCACTCCAATTTCGCTCACAACCGGAAGCACTACAAGTTTGGCTTAAGATACGAATAGCCAATTTTCTCAAGTTTGGTGCACCAAAACCATAAAGTTCCCACCATTTATCTGAAACATTGTAAGCAATAAAATATATTAGTATTCAATCATTCAACTATAACAAGAATTAAAGGTACATACTAATCATAAATTATTTTACCAGGCATAACTTTAGTTCGTTCCCGAATAGCTATGTTCCTTCCAAAATCACCATCAGATTCATTGAAAGTTCTCAGCTCAGATGTTAACTTGGACAATAATTCCTCATCCTTATGAGCATACCTCTCTATAACATCTAAAAGACCAGAAGTTGTCAATGCATGTTTATTGAATTCTTCAACATTGAAATGACATGCTGGATTTAACCAATATCCCGCAGCATGCAACTTTTTACGAAGCTGAGTATCCCACCGACTATCCAGGATGTTCAAGTACGGCTCCGCCTTCTTTTTCTTTCTTTGAAACCGTCTAACCATCTCTTCTCTTGCTTTAAAAAAGGCTTGATAAAGATAACCCATAGAAGGCTTGTCTTCACTATCAACAAGACGCAACAAGCGTATAAGTGGTTCAGTAACTTTCACAATGTCAGCACATTCTTTCCAAAACCTAGAATCTAAGACTAAATCCACAAATTTTCTAGCCTTCAAATCCTTAGAATATGCTGAACTTGTCCACTCTCTTGAAGTTACCATTGCTCTTAATGGATCTTTTTGAGCTAATATGCTTTGCAAAGCAATAAAATTAGTAGCAAAGCGAGTTGGAGCTGGACGAAGAATTTCTCTACCACCTGTGAATTTTCTCATCAAGTGTAAAGGATGACAATGGTTATATACGTACTTGGTAATTGATGAAGCATGTGCCACGGTTGCACCCACTTCCTCTAACTTGCCAATATCTTGCAACATCAGATTAATACAATGAGCAGCACAGGGAGACCAAAATATTGTGGGAAACTCAGCCTCCAATAACCTTCCAGCAGCAACATAATTAGAAGCATTATCAGTCACAAATTGAACAACATTTTCAGGCCCAACAAATAGAACAATTTCTTTGAACAGATTAAATAACAAATCAGCAGTTTTGGAAGCATGAGAGGCATCCACAGACTTCAAGAAAACAGTTCCTTTAGGACAATAAACAAGAAAGTTGATAAGAGTTCGCCTAGTCCGATCAGTCCAACCATCAGCCATAATGGTGCATCCAGTTTGCCGCCAAACATTACGGTAGTTCTCAACAAGACTATGAACATCATCAACCCAACTATCTAGCAATGGACCACGCAACATATACATTGATGGAGCTTTAAAACCTGCACCCAAACTACACTCAGCATCAAACATTTCTTGAAAAGAAGGATTGTTGGCAGCATTAAATGGGAGTGAAGAAATAATCATCCATTTTGATATAGATTTGTGAGCTCTCCAAATCACTTCTTTACTCTGTAACACGCTTTTTACGGTGGGTTGAGATCCAGGAGTTGTTCTTTGAAGAAAATAAGAACCTATGGGATTCTTCCCTTTTTCAGAGTTGGAAGAACTTTTTTCAGGAGGTGTTATTTGGTCACCAAGCTCAATAGTTTCACTTTCTTCTTCATGTATGACTTTTCTTTTTTTCTGTTTACCTTCATCTAAATTTTTTTCATTTCAGCCCGCACCTCAGGTGGCACACTCTTGCATGGCTCAACATGTCCTTTTTCTCCCGCCAAATGATTCTTTAACCGATTAATACCACCTCCTTTAAGAGTCTTGTTACAATACTGGCATACTAAAAAAGTTTTTCCATTCTCCATAACCTGTCTACAATGACCCCAACTTGGATCTTGCTTTCCCCTACAATTTGGTTTGGAGGAATTTTGGGACGACACATCTTCAGTTGGTGTTGAATTAAGTTCATTAGATGACATCTTGCTGAAAATTAATCCACATCAAATCATCAATAACATAAACAGTTATACAGGCACGATGGAAAGACATAGCCTTGGCTGGTCACATATTTTATTTTTAATTTAATTCCTAAAAGTTATATTACAATTACATTCATATATGCTGCATTCTCATCATTCCATGGTTGTCCAAAGACTTGCTACGTGATGCTTAACAGAATAAAACAGAGGACAAGTGGGCTTATAGCCTATAGGTTTATTTAATTTTTTCTTTTCTATACTAAAGCAATGAATAAACATCTGGACTTACTCTCAAAATGTTTAGTCGACTTCCTGACTCTTAAATAAATGCAAATAAAGATCAGCAACCCAACAAAGGCAACAACAGGTACAACTTAAGCGGTGACAGTTTGTGATCTCTGTTTTTGTTTCCTGCATGAACACAAAATCCCTTCTGATTAATACAATCCACGGCTTGAGAATATCTCAATTAAGTCATGTAACTAAGTAGAGAAACAAATAGTTAAAGGTGCTGGAATTTTTATCTCTAAAATAACCCCTCCACATTGGAATGAAAATTTATAATAAAAAATCCCCACAAAAAAATAAAAATTTGAGATTTAACAACTACTTACTTTGTGCCAATTAATTAATTAGTTGCTGCTTGATGCCTATCAAAAATGTTATCACTATAAAAAAGGAACAGCATTAACCGAAGTACAAAGGGAAGAGGAACAACGATTCATAGTTTTAAGCAACAGCGATTCTGTAAAATGGATTTCGTAGTTTACCTCTTTCCTTTATCCCCACGTCCTTGACTTGAGCGATTCACAACGGTGAGTGAAGGATGAAGACGACTATCCGTCTGGCTGGGAGAGAAGAGAATCAGAGAACGATAGATTTAGGTTTCAAAGATTTTTTTGTTGTTGTAAAAAACGACGTTGTTTTAAGCAATTTTCTTTTAAAAAAAAAATACGCAATGACCCCCTTTGACTCCTCTGACCCGGGAGTCACTGAAACCCGGGGGGGTTTTGGGGGTCGGAGGGGTTGATGTGCATATAGGGTCCAACTTGAGACTCGAACCCTTAGAGGAGAGGGGTCAGGGTTGACCCGGGTCAACCCGGGGGGTGGGGTGGGGTTTTAAAACACCCCCAAACCACTAGTGGTGGCAATTTGGGTTGATTCGTCCCGATCCGCCCTGCCCCACCACCAACCTGGCAAAAACGGAAGGGGCGGGTTGACCCGCCAAAAAATATGGGTTGAAAAAATGAACTCATCTCGTTTTATGGCGGGTTGGTGGGTCAACCCACCAACTCGTCAATTACAAATAAATTAATTAAAATTAAAAAATAAATTATATTTTATGAATTTTTCTAATGTTATTTTATTTTATTTTATATTTCTCTATTTTTTTAGTCTTAATCTTAAATGTATACTAATATGTGTCAAACATTCTTTAGGAGTTTATATATAGACATTTGTCATAAATAAAATTGTTATTCTTTATTTTTTTAGGAAGTACTAAGAATTTTTATTTTTGAATATCACAAAAATTTAAGGACTAATGAAATACTACCTAATTGTAAAGAAGAAAAAAAATTATAACCCGGCGGGTCAACCCGCCCTGCGGCGGGTTGAACCCGTTTTGACCCACTTCTAGGCGGGGCGGGTCGAGGTGGGTTGAAAACCTTAACCCAACCCGCCCCGTTTTGGCGGGTTAGCGAGTTGACTCGCCGGGCTCAACCCATATTGCCACCTCTATAAACCACAAACAAAAAACAAACTAAGACAATCCTATCTTATCAAATGCCATCAGGAATTGAAAAAAAATAATTCTAAATCTTGATTTCTCTTGACAACAAATGATGCCATCCAATCAGCACAATGATTTGATGCTCTTCCAATATGGTTGAACTTCAACACCCAATTATGATATATCCATTGTGAATTTCTTGTACAAGGCTTTCAAGAGGAGCCTTATTTAATTGACCTGTAGTCAATTGAATCGCCAAGGAAGAATCACTCTCAACCTCTACTTGAGAGGCATTCATTTGTCAGGCTACCTCCAGCCCCTTTATAATTGTCCAACACTCGGCTATAAGAGGGGAGCAGGCACCAATTTGGGAGGTAAAACCTACTAACCAGTTACCCTTCTCATCTCTGACCAATCCTCCACACGCAGCCTTTTTGGATTGAACACACATTGCAGCATCCACATTTAGTTTCCACCACCCTGTCTGAGATGGATTCCAAAAGGGATTACAAGAATAAACTTTCCCCTAGTATTTAAAAGGAGGGCTGATTTTATCTGAGCAATATGCAATGAAATCACCAAATTTGGCCTATCAGATTGAATGAAGTCCTTGTCATAAATAAAGCTATTTCTCCTATAAGTGAATATTTTGAAGACAAGAGATGGGTTATCTTTTTTCAAAAATAAAGACAGGAATTAAGATCATAATATTTACTCGACGTACGTGTGTGTATATATATTCTCAGATACCGGGACACGTCATTTAAAAAAAAAAATGCATGTCGGACACGTGTCCGACATGGACACGCTCCGACACGCGTCTGACACGCTCCGACACGCATTCGATACGCGGTCAACATTTTGGGACACGTGATCAACTCTCCGACATATTTTTTCGACACGCAATCAACTTTTTTCGGCACGTGGTCAATGCTCCAACACAATTTTTTTTTAGTCTTAATTTTATTTTATTAACTAAAAATAAAAAAAATCATTTATAAATCAATTTTTTTTTGTTATGAAATTTGACATGAAAAATTAACAAGGTATGAATTTTTTTTTTTATATTTATGTTATGAAATTTGAATATTTGATTGGTTATATGACTTATTATGAACTGTTATATGTATTAAATATAAATTATATTATATATATTAAAAATATTATTTAATATCAAAACGTGTCCCAACGTGTCGAAATATGCCATTTTTTAGAATTAACGTGTCAGCGTGTCGTGTGTCCCGTGTCAGTGTCTGTGCATCATAGTATATAAATATGTATAGGTTTATCATTTGTCATGTCACATGATATAAAGTTACGTAATATCATTCCAAAACTAAGTTGTTTTGGGAGTTATAGGAATTAATAAAGGGTGTTTTGGTAAAATTTATATAATAAATAAAAAAATAAAAATATCAAAACACACTTCATTAATTCTCCAAACTCTCAAAATGACACAATTTTGGGATGATATTAGTGGCAAAGCCACATTAGGGCACGGGGCCTTGGCCCAGGCTAAATTTCAAAAATTATCCACGTTTTCAACGTGGCTAAAGAAGCGTGGCTAGTTTGCAGACTTAATTTTAAAACATTAGCCACGTTTTAGCGTGGCTAAATAAAAGTGGCCCGAACTAAAATTTTTTGGCCTGGGCTGAATTACTGTGTTGACTCTGCCACTGGGTGATACGACATAACTTTATGTCATGTGACATGATAAACAATAAACTCATATATGTATATATATAGGGTTCGCTTTTTCTGCAGTTACTGCAGATAAGTTATCTGTAGTAAGCCCAATACGACGTCGTTTTGGGAATAAATGCAGATAACTTATCTGCATTAACTGCAGAAATATTTTTCCCCTATATATATATATATATATAGGGGTTTATATTTCTGCAGCTGCTGTACGTGCAGCAATCAAATACTTGCCACATATATACTTGAAAGCATTAAATGCGGGGAATCATAACCATACATAGGATGAAAGCATTAAATGTGGGGAATCATAACCATACACCTGTCGTTGCTGTACGTAAAGCGGCTGCAGAAATAATTTTTTTTTTTTGGAGTTACTCAACCCTAATTATCTCTTTGAGACGAGTTGGCTCCCTCCGGTATCCCCACGAGCTTCGACTCTTTGAGCCGACTATGGCTAAAGGTTCAGCCCCCTCCCCAAGAATGCATTCAGCGGGAATCGAACACATATCCAACCCCACTAACTTAGCGCCAAGTTACCAACTGAGCTACACCCATTGGGTACTGCAAAAATAATTTTACTATATATATATATATATATATATATATATATATATATATATATATAGTTCATTTTTTCTAAAGTTACTGTAAACAACTTTGCCTAATGTTAATCAAAACGACGTCGTTTGTGGCAGAAATCATAGTGTATTTATAATTTTATTTTATTTTTTCTGGGTTATAATAGTCTTTATCTTTCTAATTTTTTAATTTTCAACCCTAAAACGATATTATTTTGGTTAACATTAGACACAATTGTCTAAAGTAACAATAGATACTTTTCTTCCATATATATACTTTTTTTTTTAAACGAGATTAAAATTTACATTTTAAATTTTATAATAATTTTTTTAGTGACTGAATAATTACGATAAACATTATTGAAAAATATATACTCTTCATGCAATAATTTTTATGTAAATTAATTATTACAAAATATATAATTGAACTTAAAATTTATTTGAGATACTTATAATTTTGTAAGATAATTATATTGTTAAACAAAGTTAACATTTGATGTTAGAATTTCTTTTTTTCTTTTTTTAATTCTTAAAGGTTTAAAGTTGTCAATATGTACTCATCTTTGTTTTTGTTTAGGGCTTCGCCCCTTAATGTTATCAAAAAAAAAAAAAAATATGTACTCATCTATTTATAAAGGCTATACACTAGTACTCATATTGCCGTATTTTGTCTACGAGAAGTGTTTGTCTTTTAAAATAACATAAAATTGGTATTTTAGTTAAAATTAATTATGTTTTATGATGAGGAAAATAAAAATTATGGTGAAAGAAATAAGAATTTTTTAATTTAAATATTAAATAAAAATAATTTTAATTAAAATAACTATACTTTAAAATAACAAATATTTTTTCTTTTATTTATATTTCAGTTCATCTTTATTTCCACGTGAATCCAATGCGATGTCTCATTAAAAAGCGGGATAAAATGGAATTTACACTATTATATCTGTTTATAAGATCAATAAATTAAAATCGATATATATAAATAAATCAACGGTTCATAATTGGTATAAAAATATCTTTGGTAGTTGTAATTAAAATATTTTTGGTAGTAAAGTTAAAATAAAATTATATTTACAAACTCTTATATATATAATATTATGTATCTCGGAAATCACAAATATTTAAATAAATATTTTTCAAAATATTATGTAATTAATAAAACATTTATAAATATAACATATCTGATAAAACTTTAGCACACTTTTCTTCTTATGATAAGCTGTCCTTTAGGTCAACTGCCGCCTGTGCCTTGAAGTTAGTACTAAGCCTAAGAGCGAGACACAATCTATGGAGAAAATTTTTAATGGGTTTTATAAGAGTTATGTTGTAGGAAAAGTGATTGTGTAATGTTATAGAAATTCGTTTTGCGTGTCTTAATTTTTTATTTATTTTTTTGTTTTAAAAAGTGTGGGCCCTACAAAATGTTGTGAGTGCAGGAAAGTTTGTTGTGTTATGTTAAAAGATAAAACGAAAACTCAATTTTAATATAAGGAAACCATCAAATTCGATGTAAAAGAAAATTTATTTTGAATTTAAAGGGAAAAAAAGTGAAAAAGGTTTTTTTTATGAAAAAAATTACTCTTATGAAATATAAGAGTAGTTTATCTTCTATAGACTCATCGAAGACTGTGACACTTTTTTTTTTTTTTTGATAAATAGTGGGTCCCACTAAATATATCTCTACAACATAAAATATTTCTCTAATGTAACATGAGATTAGACGAAGCCTACTTCTTATAGCCAAAAAAAGCACCGATTTCGTAGTTGAAGTGCATTGAAAGTTTTCTCCTATCCGTAATCCTCGAAAAACTAATCGGTGATTCAATTTCGAAATAATTCAGATTCACTTAATTAAATGGTAAAAACAATAAAACATTATTTAATGAACTAACGTGTTATGATTTTTTTTTTTATACATATGTTATTGATCTTATATTCGTTTAACATTTATGTACACAAAAAAAATATATCGTTGAGAGAAATGATTCCTTTAGACTAGGGTTAGCAAAAATGAGCCAACTCGTCGGTTGACTCATAATCTATTAAAAATGAGTTGGGTTGGGTTGGTAAAAATGAACTGCCAACCCGAGCCAACCCGACTCAAGCTAGCTCATGAAAAATTGAGTCAACCCATTGGTCAAACGAGTCAGCTCGTGAGTTGAGTTTTTTTTTAATATAAAAAAATACAAAATATAATATACAAAATTGGACAAAATACACACATGCTGCCATCATTTTTCTTCTTTCTCTAAACTTAGGTTACTAATCTTCTCACATCCCTGTCATTTTTATATTATTAGGCTGTACTGGCTCTGTTTGATTCAAATATCTTACCCACTTAGTAGCAAGTGGTTCTGATTGTTTCTTGATGTTGATACAAATTTGTAAGAAAATTCGAAACTAAAATATTTTGCTTTTATTTCTCATTTTGTCACCCTTTATTTAAATTGATGGAAGCCACATAACTGATGCATTAATACTACAGGGTCAGAGGGTTAATAAATGGTGCATTAAGGATTAATAAATGGTATTTTAATAATTGGTAATTTTCACATAACTGGTGCATTAAGGATTAATAAATGGTATTTTAATAAAGGTTTAAAGTTTCTAAAGTTATTTAAGTTACTTTAGATAACTTTATCTAATGTTTACCAAAATACACATAAAAAAATATGTAGGGCCCATATTTTCTTTTTCTTCTATTCATATGGATCCAGATGGACCCCACACACTTTTTTGTGTATATTTTGGTGAACATTATATAATTTTATCTAAAATAATTTTAAAAACTTTAAACATTTTTAATAAAATTTATATAACAAGAAAACAAACAAAATTTCTAAAACATATATCTTTCATTAATTCTCTCGATCCCTAAAATGACGTAGTTTTGAGATTGATTGAAAATAATTTTATCTCTTATGACAGAAGAAACATTATTATCTCAAAATATATGGTTTAATGTTTTACATATTTCTGGAGATAATATCTCCTATATATATATAAGAGTATTTGTGGTTCATATTTTTTTTTTCTCTTTTCTCCTCACATGACTCCACATTATCCTCACACACTTTTATGTGTGTAGGAGATAATTTTATCTCGTAAACATAAAAAATATTAAACCTTAAAATATATTGTGTAATGTGTACCCAAAACTCAAAAGGATCATTTGTTAAATTTTATTTTATTTTGGTGGAAATATCATTTGTTAATTTAATCACTTAATTTTATTCAGAATTTCTCTTAAAAACATAATTTAGGCAACATTTCAATATTGGTAATTTTAGCGGATTTTTATGGGAAGTTTAGAAAGTCGCGTAAAAGTGTATATTTTTGCTTTAAAATATGATTTTGACAGTTAATCAACTGCTCTAAATCTGGCAATTGTAAAAAGTCTAGTTTTGATGCTTTGAACCTGTAATTTTTTTTACAGGATTAATGATATATTTAATGATCATTTAATGATTTTTAAGAATTGATTAAATGATCAATAAATATATTATTGAATACATCATGACAATAAATCATTTCATGGTACAACATGTACGGAGATTACCATTGAAATAAAGAATAAGAATTCTTATTTTTATGCCGACAATATATATATATATAAATAAGAAAAAAAAAAATTTACAGTCACTTTAGATTAGGTTATTTACATCTATTCTTTTATAATTATGTATTCCTTAGAATACATAATCATAATATTAAAGTTTTTTTTTTCTCTTCACATTAACAGACAAGTTTTGAAAAATAACTATATATATATATATATATATATATATATATATATATATATAAGGGATACATTAGTTTTGTGTCTAATTGAAACGTGATAATACTTTAGTAATCCAACTGAAAGGAATATTTTTTTTATACATAAATTAAAATTTGGCATATTTTTCGAAGACTAGAAGTGTTCTTTTGTCTTAGAAACAACAAGAAAAAAAAAACTCTATTAATATTTAAATTAAAGTATAAATATGTACACATTATGATTTTAGAGAGAGAGATATTTTAAATATTCCAATTCAAATAAGTCACGAGAAATGAATTTAAAAGCATAATATCATTTATTATAATTAATTCAAAGGAGATTTAGAGTGACCGAATAATTTTTGGTCCAATGACGATCTAGTTAATTAAATTCTATAATTTGACTAGACTAACGGGTAACATGTTCAAAAGAGTGGAAATAGAAATTCAAAACTGGATTAGTTGGGTCCATTAGGATTTGAGAAACTGGTTATTGATAAAAAAAAGAAATTGAGAGTGACCGAGAACACACTCAACGCGTGAATATGGTCAACTAATAATATATATATCCAATCGCAATTGAGCAATAAGTAATATTTAAATTCAAGTTATAAATATGTACCTATTTTAAATATCCCAATTCAAATAAGTCACGAGGAATGAATTTGTATTCATAATATCATTTATTATACTAAATTCAAAGGAGATTCAGAGTGACCTAGTGATGATCCAGTTAGGATTTCGGTCACCGGTTAATAGGTTCGAAAGGGTAAAATGACAAATTCAAAACCGAATTAGTCAGGTCCATTAGGATTTCGGACGCCGGCTAATATTAAAAAATGAAATTGAGAGTGACTAACTACACATTTAATACATGAATCTGGTTCACTGATAATTTATATATCCATTCAAAATTGAGCAATAGGTAATATTTATAGCCCGTTACTCTTAGCCTACTTTCGTTTTTGGGTTTTAATGAAGCAATTTCCTTAATATAAATAGGAGGTAGGAATGTAGGAGTAAGCATCCTTCCTTCCCATAGTGAAGTAGCCCCTTTTGAGTTTTCCCTAAGCATCTCTAGAAGTCTTATTTTTCACATCCATGATGAATTATTTTTTGGCTTCCCATAGAGAAAAGGGTCAAAAGAATGAGAGTATCCGTACCAATGAGAATTACAATCCAATTTTCAATAGCTATCAATCACTTGGGGGCCACTTAAGGGCACCTCAAGGTATGCCCCAAAATTCTCCAAGTCGTAACAATTTCATTCAAGGTATACAAACCAACCTTAGTATTTTCTTTAAGTCCTAGCCATTATGTCTAATAAACGTAAAGGAATGATCCATAACATATTTTTAATTTGTTATTTCAATTCAAATTGATTTTTCACATCTTAATGCAGGAAAGTACCATGGGAACAATATTGCTTCTGCCAAGACTCAATCAGTGGTTCCTTTCGCCTCCTCTAGCAATGACAATCCATTCTTAATAGGAGGAACTCGATATGGTGGAGTGTCCCCTTTAGCTCTTCCAAGTGATCCTTTAAAACATATGGGTTCCAATAATAATATTAATTTGAATCTTCCATCGCATGGAGACTCAGTTAAAAAGTTTTCATTCAATAATAGTGTTGGTTTACAAGGTTATGCAAATGGTTTTCCAAATCATTCATATACTACATTTCATAACCAAAAGAACGTTCCATATCTTCTCAATGGAGCAAATTCTCCTTGTCCAAGTCATAATATGAATATCTCTTCATTGTTTCACCTTTTGAATCCTCATCCAAGGGTTGACATGAATAATGTTCCTAGGGAGAAGGATATTGATGATAAGCCAGGACTCTTGTATCCAGCTCAAAGTATGACTATGGACCCGTTTAATCCTTATGGTATACTTAAGGATTTAACTCGTGAGAGAGCAATGAAACGTCCCTTATGTGAAGTTCAAGAAACTGATGATATCTCAAATATAAGTGCTTCAAAAAGGCCAAGAATGAGCTTTAGTACCCCACCTAATTATTGTTATGATCAAGGAATGCAATCTCAGATTGAAGAGTTAGATCTTTTCAAGAATTTTGAGAATCCATTTTCTACCTCAGAGATTACAAATGATACCCAAGAGAATGATGATGAGAATTTGGATCTCTCACTGCACCTTTAAATCATGAATGTATCATCTTCTTTTAGTTTAATAATGCTTTTTATTTATGTTTCAGCAACAGTAAGTTTAGATGTGCTTTGTAACTCTCAAAAGAGTTGAGAGGCATCTCTATGCATATGTTTTTTTGTCCACCTTATAATCAAATTAGTTCTTTTGAGTCTTAAATAATATTTGCAATATTCTCTTATAATGAATGATTTTATAAAGCTTACAAATTCATTGCTAGCGACTTATTTGAATTGGGAAAATTTAAAATATGTCTGCCGCTTTCTAAATTCATTAACCACTACACGTTTATAACTTGCATTTAAATATTAAAAAAGAGTTGTTTTTCCAACAACAAAAAAAGAGTTATCTTTTTCAGTTGAATTATTAAAATGTTATCACTCTTCACTTGAGCAAATGGTTATTAATACAAATAATCCTTTTAAACACTTATTACTCGATTTTTGTTGTTGTTGGTACATTATGACTTGTTATATTTTAACATAAAAGATAAGCAGAGAAATAGCTAGTGACATTCTTAAGATAACAACAGAAACAGTGATATATATTCCTTGCCATTCTAACCCCTTTCAAATTTGAGGGGTGAGAATTTTCTTAAGTTCAGTAAGTTTTGTGCTCAATGATTATATTACTAGTACAATTTTGAAAAGTAATTATCAGAATAATTTACTTTTAAAATATATAACTAAATTAATATAGTGAATTTTGCACGTGGGTCAGATGAGATTAGTCCCTCACATAATAAGTTTCTCATAGTTGATGTGCTTATTGACTAATCTTGTATGGTCAATGCACAATTTTTCGCATTTATTATGTGCGACCTGTTACCGGTGTGACAATCCTGCATAAAAATATATGGAATCATTCCTGTGTATATTTTGTGCAGAATTAATTACATTAATTTAATAATATCTTTCAAAAGTGTATTGTTTTGAAAATTTATTTTTTAAACTTCATCAATGTGGTTATTTTCCCATAAGTTTTTGTCTCTCATTGATTGTAAACTTTTTTTTTAGTGTGCTTGTTAAATTATATTTAATCAAAAATAATAGTTTGGGCTCAACCCATTATTTTCTTCTATATTTTTCAAAATGATAATTTGGTGGTAAGCCTCTATATATATGGCTTGCAAGTTGCAATACATCAAATTTAATTATTTGATTTCCAGTATTTTCAATATTAGATTTGTTCTGTGTGCAAAGGTTAATTAATAGTTTAGTTTAAAGTTTTAATTAACTGTTGACTTATTCAAAAAAGGGAAAGAATTGCTAGCTAAGTCTTGAAACTTTCCTTTAAGGCCCTGTCATACATGGAAATTTATTTATTTATATAACTTTTTCATGTGACACCATACTTGACCAGGAGTTTAAAACTTGGAATCAAGTTGAGGGCTTTAATAGCTACTTTGACTCTCATTAATTAAATTTTTTAAAAAATAAATAATGTTTGAATACATGATTTAGGAAGGTTATATTTATAAACTTTTCTTTAAACTTCTTACAATCATATCTTAACACCGTTGATTTCCTCCAATCAACGGTTATTATTTTCGCAAATTAAATTCATTAATTAATTATTAATTCACAATAAATGATAACCGTTGATTGACGGAAATCAACGGTATTAAGATATGGTTGTAAGAGGTTGTAAAAAAAAGTTGTAAGTATAACCTTCCTCGATTTATAATATTTATTAAAAAGTACTAATATATTATAGAATTTTGATACATATATATATAAATATAAATTTTAAAAATAATGTAACTTTAACTATTCACAAATAAAATAGTATAATTTTTTAGGATTCGTTTTTTAGTGAATATAGATCAATTATCTAAATTGAGCCCAAAATGATGTTATTTTGGGGTGAAAATTAATGTGTTTTTGTAATTATATTCCAAGATTATAATAGTCTTTAGCATTATAATTTTTTAATTTTTTAACTCAAAACGATGTCAATTTTAAAATGAATGTAGATAACTTATCTGTATTTATTGCGGAAACATTAAAGCCAATTTGTTATATTAAGAATTTCTTCATGGCTTTAATGTTTCTACAGTAAATGAGATAAGTTATCTACATTCACTCCCTAAATGATGTCATTTTGGGTTGAAAGATTAAAAAATTATAATGAAAAAAATCATTATAACACTGAAATAAATTATAATTACAAAAATATTTTATTTTCCACACCAAACGATATCATTTCGGGCTCAATATATATAACTTATCTATATTAACGGTAGAAAAAACTAATCCATTCTCTATACATCCTCTTCATCAACATAATAACATTTTGGTACACTGTGTCATTTTTATAGGAAAGTTTTTATTGTGAACAGTAATTAAAGACATATTTTCAAAGAGGATGATTATATTACTTGTCTATTTAATTTGTTAAGAAAAAGAAGGTAGGGAGAAGCAAAATCTAGAAGTATATAATTGTTTTTTTTTTAAGAAAAAATTATAGTATTTGAGACCATTGATTTAAATTTAATCAAATAGTAATAAAAATAAAGATAGGAAGATTAAATATATAGGCAATGTAATCATTAATTTCCAACGTAACATATTAAATTATCTTTATAATTTCTCCCTCCTATTGAGATTATGATCTAATGGTATTTAAGAGTGATAGAAAAAGATAGACAAAAAAGAAGTAGATAGAATAACCTATATATATATATATATAAATATATTAAATTATATATTCAGGTATAATGATGACATTCAAAGCTCCAGCTCTGTATTATTTTTGTTTTGGTAAAAGATTAATTCTATATTGGACGTATATTATTCAACCTTATTCAGCATTTCCAATACTGTAACAAAAAAATTGTTGGTTTATTTTTGAATTTATATTATAAATTATATATTCATACTCTACCTTTCAAATATTATTTTATTGTAATTAGTAAAGTCAAACTTTCAAACTCTCTTTGTTCATTAAATATGTATTTTTTCAATATTCAAATGGTATATTAATATTCTTAATACGAGTACCGTCTAAAGCAATAATTTTTCTTGACGATATTTTTTTATATACATAAATTTTGAAATCGAATATAAGACCACAATTTATAGGACTCAAACTTTAGTGTTTTAGGCAAACTAACGAGTTAGTTTATTGAATAATTTAATTATTTTATACATTTCATTTAGAGTATAAATGGATTGGGTCAGGTTTGGTGTTAGTCTAAATAAATCAGATCTATATAATATATTTTGAGTCTAATATAATCTAAATTAACTTATAAGCTCAGTATAAATTTATTAGTCTATTTAAGCTTATCAAATTTTTTTATAAAAATTTAAAATAAATAAATAAAATAATAATATTTCACTAATAACATTCTTTAAATAATTATTTATTTAAAATAAATAATATGATATATGCCAAAATTTGATAAAATTAAATTCATATTCTGTTTTCTAAATAAACTTATTTCAAGGCTGATTTTCCTTTTTACTGAATATTAATGTTTGCGTGCAATTTTTTTTAAATAAATATAAAATTCATCACTAATTAAGTCACAACATTATAAAACAATTCTCATATAAAATAAAATAAAAAATCAAAATCCATGTATTATCACAAACCTAACCAATGTTAAACGGGTTGTAGGTCTCGTACCAATAAATCGTTTTGCTTTTGCCCATATGCACTCCCAAATTTAATAATTAAATCATCGATTAAACTTTTAAGGAACACAGATTTAGCAGGCCACACCTGCAGGGAATCTTAGTGTGTCACTCTTACGTGGACTAATTTGAAGGTAACGTGGCAGTTCAAGAAAAGGACAGCTTATAAGCTTCTAGCTTGAAATGCACAAATAAAGTTTCATAAAGTTTTATTACCAAAAGAAAAATATAAAAGTTTCATAAAGTTTATATGTCATTGCTATAGTACATATAATTCGTCCTTTTCCGCGGTCAGAAAAAGTTTCATAAGGGAAAAATAGAGAAAATTTCTATTCTGTCTGATGATCTTACGTAAGTAAGGAGTATTATTAAAAAAGGGTAATGTTTTCCTCCTTTTACATGACACAAACAATCTTCTTACATAAACATAAAAGTGGGCCATAAATTCTTTTACTTTTCTTTTATTTTAAAAATAGTGGACCCCACAATCTCTTGTCTGTATGACATGACCTAAGAATTTTCCTACAACATAATATTAGTTTTTTCCATTAAAAAAAGGAGAGAATATTATTTATCAAAATTTGTTTACGTGGCAGCTATAATTACAGGAGATGTCATTTTCTAAATGGGGCATCCATCGGATCAGATTCATGTTCTATTTAAGCAAATGTGATTATCACGAATATTATTTATGCATTACCTCTCGAGGTGTCACTTGATATATGAAATTATATACTCGATAGTCATTATCATAATTGGACTGAAACAAAAAATATATAAGTAGTTTTACAAATTTGCATTTACTATTTACTAATTTCAGCTACATTACATTAACATGTTTCATCTTCAAAGAGTTTTAATTTGAGATCGTCCCAATTTCCTCTAGAAATGCATGTTTATGATTTCCACTTATTTGTTTCAAGCTATAAAGTAAATAAAAATATTAAAGTATAAAAATCAAGAAAAAGTAGAGAAAAGCATCGATTAAAGGCATGACTAAGAAAGGTCATCAAGCCAAAAACCAATCACGTGTCCACAGCAAAGGCAAAGAGGGTGTCGCGGACCTTTCTTTCTTCTTCACTTATATTTTTTATGATGTTCTGTTTTACCTCATTACCTATATTTTTTATTTTATATATTACATTTTTCAAGCATATTCCTTGAACCAAACCATTTTATGCTTTACTCTTTCTTTCTTTTTTCTGTTTTTTTTTTTTTTTGTATTTATCAATGCAAGCATATATTCCAATATCTTGAACGAGGTTAGTTTAATATTTAAAAAATAAAAAATAAAAAAATACTTGAAAAAAAAGTTTATATACATTTTATTAGGTAGATAGGTTTATATATATTTATGTGAATCAAAAGAACAAGATATCAAACTTCAACGAATACTTTTGCAAATTCCAGCTAAGGGACAACACTCATAGTAACGTACTGAATTTTAATGATCGGATCGCAAGTTCTATTTTTGGAAAGATTCTTTACGTTAAATGTGAAACTTTGCATTCTAAATCTTTTTTTTTTCTTTTCCAATCTCTTAAAGGAGTAAATAAATAAATCAAAATAAATTTAGAACTTTAGAGTTTACTTAGATGCTTTTTCTGTAAAATTAATGGTTTTGAAGATTAGATGCTTTAACGATAGTACAAATTTTTGTTTTCTTTCCACTAAAATAATAATGAATGCTATAAGCGCGTGATCTCACGCTCCACTTTCGGCAGAAAAGTGGAACCATATAAAAGTGGGCTCCACAGTACACTCTGTGTTGTTGTGGAATTTCTTTTGCATGGAAACAGCCATGGAGTGATGATGATGATGAGATTCGTTCCAATGTTCTCTCTCTCTCTCTCTCTCTCTCTCTCTCTCTCTCTCCTCTTTCTCTCTCTTCTCTGAAAATTCTCTTATTTTTCTCAATATCCTATTTATTTCTGTCAATTATTCTCTTTCATGGGCCATCGCTGAAATCCAAGTTCTTAGCGTGTAGCTCTTGTTCACTGCAGCCTCGGTACCACACCAAATTCCCCAACTTTTTCACGTTCCATTCTTCTTCTTTTTGTTGTTCACTGCGTCTTTTGCATTTTTGGGTACCCTCTTTGTTCCTGCTATATGAACTGCTTTTGGGTTCGATCCAAACTTTTTCTAGTTGCTGAAAATTTTTCCACTTTCTGTAACCGATTTTTGCAGTTGCGTTGTCTATCCCTCCCTTGAAATTTCTCTCCTCTGTGAAATTCCATTGCTTTCTGATTCTCCTAGTGCTGTGCCCTCGCATTGCGTTTTCAAAATTTTCTTTTGCCATTAAGTTTTTGAAGTTTCAACTAGCTTGCCAATATCTATTGGGAAAGTGGATATTCTTTTTCTTTGATTGTTTCTGGTTTTCCTTCAGCAATTGTGGGTGTTGTTTGCTGCAGCAATGGTTTCGTTAGCATTGTTTTCTTCAGCTTGTTCCTCAGATGCATTTCTGTTTGCTAGTGATTTTTATAATGTGTTTACAATCTTTTTACTAATTCCTTTATTATTTATCTAATATTTTTTCATGGTGAATGATTTTGCATATATAGAATTCCAAGTCCTGGATCTCCATAAAGGGAAAGCCAAAGCCAAAGCTGGATTTTGGATAAATGGGGTCTTCAAGCTCTAAAATGGAGGATGACAAGGCACTGCAATTGTGCCGTGAAAGGAAGAAGTTTGTTAGGCAAGCACTTGATGGTCGTTGCTCACTAGCAGCTGCTCATGTTTCATATGTTCAGTCACTGAAAAATACAGGAACAGCTCTAAGAAAATTCACTGAACCTGAAGCACCAAATGAGTCTTCCTTATACACTTCCACTAATGCAACACAAGAGCCACTGGCTCTTACTGAGAAGAACCTTTCACAGTTCTCATTCTCTTCACCATCTGTGTCACAACGCTTAGATTCAGCTGAACCTGAAACCTTCTCTCCAACTTCATCCCCTCCTAGTTCTAGTAAGTTCCAAGCAAATCATATGAAACTCAGCAGTATTTCTTCCAAAAAAATTGAAGAAAAAGTTCCCGTACCTGTTATAGGAACAGTAACATCATCAAGTACTCCACAAAATGCTGCTGGAATGTCTAAAACATCAGCATTTGAAGATGATTCTCTTCCAGCTGGAACTCCACAGTGGGATTTCTTTGGCATTTTTCATCCCATGGACAAATTTTCTTTCCAAGAAGTGAAGGGCTTGGAGAATGCTGATGATATAAAACGACTGAGGGAGGATGAAGGAATTCCTGAGTTGGAAAACGATGAAGATAAGGTTTCAACTCATAGAAGGGAAGGCTCTCGGGATTCTGAAGATGAATTTGATGAGGAGCCTGCTGCAGAAACTCTAGTCCAAAGATTTGAAAATCTAAATAGAGCTAATAATCATGTTCAAGCAAATATTTTACCTGCCACAACTAAGCATCTAACAGGGGATTCAGCTTCTGAAGTTGAGTTAGTAAATGGGGAGAAGGGAAACTCTCCTAATTTACCCTCATTGAAGACAGCACCTATGGTACCTTTGCTTCCACCTGAAACAAATAAATCAATGGCGAGAGAAAATCATAGTGATAGTGAAAATAAAGTCGCCCCTAAGAATTTCTTTGCAAGCATGAAGGATATTGAACTTCTGTTTATTAAAGCTTCTGAATCTGGTAAAGAGGTTCCAAGGATGCTTGAAGCAAATAAATTTCACTTTCGTCCAATATTCCCAGCAAAAGAGAGTAATCTTTCTGTCTTTCTTCTTTCTATCTGTCTCTGTGTGTCAGTTATCATCCTTGGAATATTAAATATCAGCAGTTCTTAGCAATATATAAGTAAAATACAATGATGAGATTTTGTATGACAAGTGTTTTTTTCCCCTCACGTTCTGTAACTAATGCAACTTCTGTAGACTACTTAGGATCTATAAACACCTGGCCAAAAATAGTGAAAGGAATATACTCTATAGGATATAGAGAGTCCCTGCTTGAATGTTCTACTGAGAGGATGGTACATTTGTTACCGAAATATCTTATTTCAAAAACAAGTTTCAGTTTCTGTTTCAAAGAGGCTTTTGGAAGTCTCTTTTAATTACTGTGTAATTTATTTCAAAATGAAATGCTTTAAAGTTTTAACCAGAGAACTCTTAATTGTAACAGATGGTTCCTTGGTATCCTCGTTTTTTAAGGCATGTTTCTCATGTGGGGAAGACCCAAGTCAAGTTCCAGAAGGTAATTTCTGAGTCATTTTTATTGTTGATCTTTCATGTTTCATGGACATTGCTGACCTTGTTGGGTTGAACCAATATTCTTGTTAGCTCTGAAAGTATTCCTTAGGAGTACAGATTTCCCCCCAGTAAAAGTGATGCAAATCTTATTAGGAAATATGGCTATTGTTGGTGTTTAAGAAATTGTGAATGTTTTGGATTCTGTGTTGTAGATAATCTAGGGACCCCACTATTTAATTGGGTTTTATGAGAAGATGTAACTGATGTTGATTCTTTCCTACTTATTTTAAAATTCATTTTGGTTTCCTTTCCATTTAAATGCTGCAGTATAGTAATAGCTTTCTCTGGTCTTCCATTAGAAGTGAAACTCATTTTACAAGACGTGGTCATATTAGACTATCTGGTTCTGAAGCATGTTTTACAAGGAATACACCGTATATAGCTTTGGGAATGTAGATACTTATTGCTGTTTGTTGAAAGCTGTTTTTGGAATTCAATATCTCATTTTTTTTTTCTTTTGTTCTTCCTAGAACCTGCTCAAGACTCGGTTAAGTACTTAACTTGGCATAGGACGGCATCATCTCGATCCTCTTCATCTAGAAACCCCTTGGGAGCAAACTCTATAGATGATTTACAGGACCTTACAAACAATCTCTTTGATAATTCCTGTATGATCTCCGGAAGCCATGCATCAACCTTGGATAGGCTATATGCTTGGGAAAGGAAGCTCTATGATGAAGTGAAGGTACTGCGTATTTCTTTTTGACTTTTATGTCAACCTTCTTTTTTTTTTTTTTTCTGTATGTTACATTTTTGATAATAGTATGTTGCAGAAGTCTTGTTTTGGATCTTAGAATAAACCCTCAAGTTATTCTGTCGACAGTTAAGTATTTCAAACAAATAGGTGCATGCCATAGAATACGGGCATTTCTGTCTGTTTGCTAATATCATTGTTTATTTGTGCAAATTACAGGCTAGTGAGATTGTCAGAAAGGAATATGACATAAAGTGTAAAATGTTAAGGCACCTGGAATCAAAGGGACAAAAGGCCTCCACTATTGATAAAACGCGTGCTACGGTCAAGAATCTGCACTCAAGAATCAGAGTTGCAATTCACAGGATAGACTCTATATCAACGAGGATTGAGGAGTTGCGGGACAAAGAGCTTCAGCCACAACTTGAGGAGTTGATCGAAGGGTATGGTTCTATAGCTTAAGCCACAACTTGTTTTAAGCCACAACTTGTTTTACTAAGTGTCTGTTTCGTGCTGACATGTGTTGACTTAATAATACATTGTATGCCCAGAAGGGTGGACTAAAATATGCACCATGAAGAGCAATCGGGAAATTCCTCAAGAAAAAAGTTTATAGAAAGTTTCTGTTAATATCTTCTGTAAAAGTTGTGCTCATATTTTATAAATGTGTTTTTTTTTTTTTTGGTAGACATAAAGGTCTTCATTTGGTTAAACTTTTTCAACTAAAACTATAAATTTGTTAAACTAAAACATAGTAGATACTCAAAAAGCTCAATTAATGAATTGTATAGTTTTGCTTTTGTGAAAGTCATTCTATTTCAAGCTTGGACTAAAGTACTCCCTTATTCAAAATTCTTATCCATTTTATATAGGGCCCTTCCAAATATAGGTCAAGCGGAGAAAATTCCCCCATGCTTTGAAACTCACCAACACGACTCTATGAGCTCACCAGTTCGTGCATATTGACTTCCTTTAGGGGGGTTTCTGCATATAATCTTGGGGGTCAATATGCACAGTTTGATGAGTTCAAGGAGTCTTGTTGGTGAGCTTCAAAGCTTAGGGAAGTTTCTACACATAAGCCATAGTAGGAGAGAACATAATTCTGGTGCAATGTAAAGGGACACTGCTTTCCTCCTCTTCTTTATTAGGGGCTGTTGTCGAATAAGAATTATCATTCTTTGCTCTCCAAATTTAGAAGTTAAGATTACCTATTGTGTCCAAGTTCTTGTATAAGGAGAAGACCTGCGTGTCAACAATTTAGCGTCTACAGATCATAAACGTTTTGTCTGAGTTAGGAGGTATCTTATAGTTCAATGTAACTGACATTTTTTTCCAAGTTCTAGTGTTAAGTTTAACTTATATAATTGATTATACGAGATTGCTGGCTTTCTATTTTGTAACTTGCTTATGCTGTACTAACAACCTTTGAATGCCGGTTTAATGACTTTGCATCAGTTATCAATTTATGTTTTCTCAAGCATTGACATGTTGGTTCACACATGTAAATATACTTGTTTTCATTAATATGAGCTTCTTCTTGTTTTGTACTTCATCTGCTTCTGTTATGCGTTGTTGGTAGGTTAAATCGGATGTGGGAAGTGATGTATGAATGCCACAAGCTTCAGTTTCAGATCATGTCAGCAGCATATAACAACAGCCATGCTAGAATCACCATGCATTCTGAAGTACGCAGGCAGATTACTACCTATCTTGAAAATGAACTCCACTTTCTATCATCAAGCATTACCAAGTGGTTTGGAGCTCAGAAATCCTATCTGGAGGCTATAAATGGATGGCTTTACAAATGTGTTCCTCCTCAAAAGAAATCATCCAAGAGAAAAAGGAGGCCACAATCTGAAATCACGAGATATTATGGCCCTCCAATATATACCACATGTGATGTCTGGTTGGAAAAGCTTGGTACATTACCTGTCAAGGATGTTGCGGATTCTATTAAGAGTTTAGCAGCTGATACTGCCCGGTTCTTACCGCATCAAGACAAGAACCAGGGAAAAGGTGCTGATCCTCATATGTCAATTTGGACAGCTGATATTGTTGGTGAATCATCAGATAGTTTATTGAGAGATGACACCTCAGAGGACTGGGTTGCAGGTTTTGATCGATTTCGAGCAAGCTTGATTAGATTTCTTGGTCAATTAAATAATTTGTCTGGTTCTTCTGTCAAAATGTACAAAGAACTTAGACAAGCCATTCAGGATGCTAAGAGTAATTACCATCGATGGAGTTCTCAGTCTCAAAATGGTAATTTGAATTCTCAATCTCAAGTGGTTTAATCTAAAAATAGACATCCAAATTCCAAACAATAAGAAAAGGATCGCATGAAACGTTGTTGAGTGGCAGAATAATAGCTTTGTGCTGAGCATACAAGTCCACTGGATGGAGCATTTCTGCATTTGTACATGAAAGGATGTAATAAAGTCATTACTGATTTTCCATACTTAATTTTTGTTAGTTTAGTCCTTTTAAGAATAAATGGGAGCTGATAGATTGCTTTGGTGAGGTTGTGACTGGGTGTTACAGATTCGGTAAGAGCTGTAAGTACAGTTCTGTAGTGAAGAAATTTGGCTGCAAATACAGAACTTGTATAATGCTATTTTTTTAAACAAAGGTTTCTGGTAGAACTTCTGAACTTGTACTTACTCTTCTTGATTTTTTTTATTAATGTCATTTTTTTTTCATTTATGTTATAGGATTTAATATTTCTTTTGTTGTTGGAGACAAATTTATCTTCAACGTACATATAAAAGCACAGAGGACCCATATTTTCTTTTTCTCTCGCTTATGAGAATAATGTTTCTCATGTTATAGGAAATAAATTTATTTCTTACGTATACATAAAAGTGTGTGAGACTTGTATTTTCTTCTTCTCTTCTCATAGCCCTACATGAGCTCCATACATTTTTATGTATGTGTAGGAGATAATTTTATCTATATCATATGAAAACATTAATCCCTTATTAGTTAATATTTATTTGAATATTAAAAAGGAGCTCTCGTAAGTGAGAGCTCTTGTAGTAGATCATCTTGACTAGTAAACTCCCGTGTGTTTGTGGAATTGTTGAGGAAATCAGGATGATATTCTTGAGAACTTGTCTCAGATGCATTGAATCACAGCCCAGATTGATGTTGAAAAAATGCAATTTGGACGTAAGAACTAGACTTGGTCATGGTGAATTTGTAATTGTAATAAGGTAAATCAAGATAATCTCCAAGGTATATCCAAATAAGGAGACTTCTATGATTTTATTTTTTTTGTAAGAAACTTACTCTCTTCTTTCACCTGAGCCTTCTCCTTCCTTGTTACTACGATTGACATTGGTTCTTTTGCTATTGATACATCATAACATTGCAACCTTACTCCCAATTGACTAATTGTAAGACATCTCACCATAGCAGTAACTCTTAATAAGAGAAATTACAGCAACCTCTAGTAAGCTATGTAATATAAATATGGGTCAATGGGTAGTTATGTTATATTACAACACCCTTCTCTTCAAGTTCTTGAATATGAGTTAGACAAAAAGAAATGAACAACTTTCTTAATTACCCCCTCACCCCTCCCCTAGAAAATAAAATAAAATAAAATGGTTACCAGATGCACTTACCTAGATATATAAACAAATTCATCTCTATTTTACCCCAAAAAAAGTCCCTAATGCTTGTTTGTTGAACTTTGTTTATTTATTTTTTTTAAATAAAAATAAAAATAAAATCATAATACTTTGATCAGTTTGATGACGGAGATTGTGACGATGGCAACAGATCTAGCGGCATAAAATAAAACAATCTGAGCATGCTTTCTTCAGCATAAATCATGTGTTTATTTTATTTTTATTAACAGTATATTTTTCCTATATTTTAATATTTTTATACGTTATATAATTGTCTGTGATGGTACTAGAAATCCTTTTTTAAAGCTAATGGCACATAGCTGAAAGCTCGTGCAGTTTTTGATTTTGACATCGTTCCCTGGCGTATTGATTGTCTTTTTAAATAGAAACTTGAAGTTTTTTATCAATAATTTTGCTGTCCATAATTTGTAAACGTTAGGCTCAGTCCAGTTTTGTATATTCTTTTGGCCAATTTTCCTGTGACGGTTTGTACAAGAAATATTTTTTTTCTTCTTTACGTTTTGACCAATTAAATAAAGTTCGTGGTTAAATGAGTATTTTATTAGGAAAAAGAAGAAGAAATAGTGTAGTTATACAAAATCTTACTAGCATACTTAAGCTTTTCTTTGGATATTATTAGCATACTTAAGCTAGTTAACATTAAATCTTACAAAGTTTTTATATTAAGTAAAGTATAAATGTATTATCGTTGAATAGTTATTCAGACTCCCGTTGTGAAGGTGGAAGGTGGTGGTGATCTGTTGTGAAGTAAGAAAGTTTTTCCTCCTAAAAGATTAAAATAACTTCCTCTATTTAGGTATAATTAAGAATGATTCTAAACTAAAAGTCAAAAAAATAAAAATAAAAATTCTTATCTACATATAAAAAAGAAGAATCATAGCCTCTTCCATCTAAAAGTTGGAATTAGCTTTGGCTTATTAAAATACGTAGTGAAATTCTACACACCGTTGTGAAATGAAACAACTTTACAGTGACTTCTAATTACAATGATAATACGAAAGCATAAAAGAATGAGACAATGAAAAACTAATTTGAAATGGTATATACTTATATGGGACATTGAAGGAGGGTGTGACTTAGGTACAAAAGTTTCCTTCCAAGTATAATCAAATAGCGGTCTAAATAAGTTAGATTGGTCTATATTATGTTAGGTTTGACATATTATAAATAGTAAAATAAAATAGCACTAGACTTTTAAATAAATCTAATTAGAAAACAGCCCATAGACTTTTTTTATATTATAAGCATGTACGTCGGCCTATATCATATCATTTATTTTAAATAAAATAAAATAAATTATTATTTTAATAATTTTGAATAATAAAATAATATTATTTTATTTATTCTTTTAACTGTTGAATGTTTAATAAGCTTAAACAAACTAACAGACTTCTATCAAAAATTTTATTTTTTAAATATAGGTCAAAGTTTAGGATGTATACAAATCAGCCAAAGTCAATATTTTTTATATATATATAACTTATTTAAGTTAAAGTCTAGTATAAAATAATTATTTACACCATCTCTTTGTGCATATAAATCCCACTCGTTGATTTCGCAAAAAGTAGACTTTTTCCCATTCATTGGTTTTTTTGACTAAGTAATATATATCTGCTTTGTTAAAACAAGTAAGCAAACTTGGTAATTTACAGCTGCCAACAACTACTACTACGAGTCTACGACTCTTGGATTTGGTTATACAATAACATTAACTAAAATTAATTGGAACTTAGGTACCCAAAAAAAAAAATTAATTGAAACATAGAAATTTTATTTAAAACATTAAGGAAAGCATACTATAATATAAAGCATTAACAGTTACTTTTGACTTTATTTATTTTATAAATATTTGATTCATTTATTTGTTTCGTTATTTTTATTTTTTGTTTTAAATACATTGTATTTTTTTTTATAAATACTTTAGTTCAAATTTTTATTTCATAAATTACTTATATTGTAAAATTATTTATAAGGTCTGAAATTACTTATATTGTAAAAGCAAGTAGTTTGACCATTTTTTGGGTACAGAGCAAGCTATTGTTTCAGAGATCACCAACCAAACAACATGATTTCAAGAATGAACACTGAAACTAATTTCTTCCGAAAAAAAAATTTGAATGTCTCCAGCAAAATCAAATCGAATCAAATACTAACATGAATTATGTATCAATAAATGTAACACCATCTAATGTATTGTATAATGTCTGAAAACATCACTACAGTATATTCAAAATCAACATCAACAACATCACTACAGTATGTTAAATAAAAAAAATAATGTATAATCTCATAAAGGTTTCCCCCTATCTCTATAACCAAACACACCCTTATCACCACAGATTCACTCTGTAATTACAATGCTTAGAAACAATCTTGGCCTTCACCGTCAGATCATTCACCTTTACATCACAGTCCACCTTAACGGTAATCTTCCACGTCTTAACGGACCCCACTTTTATTTTTACCGGCGCCCTCAGCCTAACGGTCAACGGCACTTCCTGTTTGGTCTCCGCCCCCAGCAACGCTTTTAGATCCTCGCTCGTCAGCTCGATTCCGCTCCCCTTTAACGACGTCTCAAACACCGTTACATTATTTGACGGCTGGAAAAACGCCGGCAGCGCGCCGTTACACAGCCTCACGTCGTTATAGAAGATTTCTGCGGAGCTATCCGTTTCGTAACTGATCCCGATCTTCTTGTTAGGGTTGTCAGCCCTGACGGTGACATCAAACTCCGGCGAGATTGCCGCCGTGGACGACAGCGACGTGACATTGATCCCTCTGATGGCGATGCTGTCGATGGTGTAGTTCGGCGCCTTCGGACGGAAAACGAGGTAGAGGACGCCGGCGGCGATGCCGAGGAGCACGATTAGGATGAAGATGAGTCCGATAAGCCAGCAGAAGCAGCAGCAGCAGCGGCTCTGGCGGTGTTTCCGGCGAGTGTATTGGTCGTAGCGACGGGCGTTCTCCGGCGGAGGGACGCGGTAGACTTGGTCCTTGGGGATCTGGATGACGTAGGTTCCCGGCGGTGGAACAGGCTTCTCAGATGGAGGCGGTAGGAGTGCCTTCGGAGCGACGGCGGCCTCCTGAGACGAGGTCATTTGTAATTCTGAGGAATCGGGGGGCGAGTCGCGGGGGTGAACTCGGTCAGCCATTGAGTGAGTCAGTGACGAATGAAGGAGCTATCTGCAAAATGAAAATGCAAACTGCAAAGAGAAAGAGAGGACAGTGAGTGAAGGTCACAGCTTTGTTCCGTGGGAATATAAAAGAAGCCGTTTGCGCGTATGTAATACCTCACACGCCTTAGGGGTATATATGGAATTTGATCAATGCATGAAGTGTTAAAAACTTTAGGTACATTTAGATTTGGATCATAGTCACTAATTAACGGTGAGATAAAAAATATATATATATATATATAATTTTTAAATGAACGATGGTGATCAATATTTTTCCTTATAAAAAGATCCAAATCTATCATATATAGGTATATTTTTGCATAATGAGAATTTTTTTTGGGATTTAATGAGAAAATAAAGAAAAATAAGGGCATAAATAGAAAAATATTTTCTCCATTTGAAAAAAAAAATGTACCTAAATAATTACATCCGATGTATTCAAAAAAAATTCCCCTTGGAGGGAGATGTTAATTTAGGGATGCTTATAATGATAATGATAATGATAGAGACCAAAGCACGGTAGAAGCTTTCATAGTGCTGGACAAGTATACTCATAGTGTTGGACAGATATACTGCAATAGGAGAGTGTGTCTGAATGCTTATGGAGGCTCCACATTTGAGCATAGTAATAGCTCATGAAGAGAATAAATCTAAAGATGCCCCTTCATGAGAAATGGTGTATTTAGGGAGAAGAGATCACTTTCAAGCATGGAAAAGAGAATATGTAGCTCTACCCAGGGGTAAATGGGCTAGGCCGGTCCTATAGGGGCCTGCGGCCTAGTCTATATTAGGTCAGACTTGGTCTGTTATAAATAGTAAAATAAAATCGGTCTAGATTTTTAAAAAAACTTATTTAGAAAACATGTCATAGGCTTTTGTGTACATGTCGGGCCTATAAACCTATCGGCTGGCTCATATTATATTATTTATTTTAAATAATATAAATAAAATTTTTATTTTAATAATTTTGAGTAATAAAGCAATATTATTTTAGTTTTTTTTTAATTGTTGAATGTTTAATAGGCTTTAACAGGCTAACAAATCTAGGCTAAGACTTTTATTTTTTAAATACAGGTTAGACCAGACTTATAATTTGAGATTTACATAGACTAACAGACCAGATCATACCCAATATTTTTTTTTTTACATAAACCTAACCTATTTAAGTCAAAGTCTAACCTAGTCTAGTATATTCTATTTCCAGCCTAATGTATTTGATTAGGCATGTTGAATCTACTTTTACTGTACCGGGGACAAAAGGTGTAGAAAAAAAGAGAGGATCCTATATAATGAGGTTGTCACCTAGAAGATTTTAGACATGGATATTTGATATTAGGTCCAACGGATCGGATCTAAAAGGGCCCGCCAGAACAATGCATATAATTTAAATATTTTTATTTTTATTTTTCTTCTTCTTCTGAATGGTTTATTTCTCTAATATTATTTTTTCTATTTTAATTTTATAAACAGAAAAGGAAAACATCTTGATGCTGCATTGCACGATAGAAGTATGACAGATGGCGTGATTATCTCTCACCCATCTAATCTCTAATTCTCTCAAAATTAATTAATAAAAATTGCAAACCATAATTATTAATAAAATTTAATATTTATAAAAATATTAATATTAATATTTATAATGAATATATAATAAATGTAATAAATAAAAAATAAATTAAGGAGGCGAAGTGGGGTACAGTTAAATGTGGGATCACTTAAGGCTGGCAAGCTTAGAAAAAGCATGGAAGCAAAGAAACGAAAGC
Source organism: Gastrolobium bilobum (assembly GCF_033153095.1). Lineage (NCBI taxonomy): Eukaryota > Viridiplantae > Streptophyta > Magnoliopsida > Fabales > Fabaceae > Gastrolobium > Gastrolobium bilobum. The sequence continues at coordinate 54,085 of NW_026895962.1, read as the reverse complement.
GAAAAGGTCAATAATAGGAGTGTTTGGTTGTGTCCCTTTGGATTTCGCATTCTTTGATGGGATCTAATTTTTTTTGTAAGCACACGGGATGCTAATTGCTATTTGATGACTCATTTGTCTGCGACTTAGTTGGCGCTTTGCCACACGCGGTTTTAGCCTGTAATGTAATATTTTCCTTTTGAATATTCCTTTGTCTTTCCACAAAATTAGTACGCTTGTAATCTTTTTTGTTTATACGATGTTTTATAACTAAAACCCTCCTATATTATGTACCAAATAAAATAAGGGGAATATTACTCTTATGTGACATGAGAGAATTTTTCTCTCATGCACACGCAACTTGGAGGAGAGAGGAGAGAGAATAGAGGAAAGAGAAAAAATAGAGAGTGGACTCTACCCTTGATTTGTGAGTGCATGAGAGAAAAATTCTTTCATGTTACATGAGAGTAATATTCCCCATAAAATAAATTCCTCCTATATATATATATTTTTTTTTATATATATTTTGCTTGAATTAGTCTCATAGGTTAGGTGTGGAGTGTTATTGATTCCTTTGGACTAATGCACCTAGCCACAGTCTGATTTATGTAGCCAATTGGAGAATAGCAGTTCTGATAGCTGATGGGATAAAAAAATGAATTTGGGCTCATTCACAACCAAACTGGTGAGACTTTATTTACATATAATTGTGGATTCTCTCCTTACTTCTTCTTTTTTTCCTTCTCTGTTAGTTAGAATTTATCAAATGAGCATTGATTTCTATATAAACATTTTCTTCATAAATCCAATACAAAGAAAAAAAAAATCATCCGTTACTTTATATGCAGTCAAAAATTTCTAACCACACGATCAATTTCTATGTAAAAATCAATCTGTGCAACTTAGTCAATAGCGTATAATTTTTTTTTTGGTAGTTGGTAGGGCATAGACCCAACCAACAATAGCGTATAATTTTATTTTAGAACAAGAGTGGGGATGAGTAGTATTTCGCAATACTTTCGAAGAGAACTAATACAACTCGGGAAAAGTGTATATTATTATAGGTTTTTGATTTTCTTACGTGGTGAGACAAAATTGTCTCATGGAGACACATCTTATGTGAGACTTATATCTATTAAAAAAATAAAAAAATAAAAGAAAATATTGCACGAAAATCGAAAAGTTATTAGGAGAAAACAACTCTTATATAACATGAGAAAATATTTTTTTCATTATTATAAGGGAAAAATGTTTATCCTTTTAAATGACACAACTTATATCATTTTACTCTCACGAAGAGGTGGCACCCATATCTTTATATATTTTTGTCAACTCTCTCTCCTCTTTTATCTATCTCTTTCTCTCACTTAAAATGACACAACTTTACATCCTTTAAAATGATACACACTTTTTCCTTATTTTAAAATAAGTAAAGTTGTGTCATTTTAAGTGAGAGAAAGAGATAGATAAAGAGGAGAGACTGGACAAAAAAATAGACTAAATATTTTTTTTGGTCCTTAGCAAATTTCTCGATGCCCGCTTTAGTCCCTAACAAATAAAAAAGTTATTCGTGGTCTCTAAGAAATTCAAAATCGACCCATTTGTGATCCCTCACAAATTAAAAAAAGATCCACATTAGTCCCTCAAAAGGACTAAAATGGGTCCACTTTAAATTTTTTAAGGACCACGAATAGAGTTTTTATTTGCTATGAACTAAAACGGGTATCACAAAATTTGCTGAGGACAGAAAAAAGATATTTACAACTTGGGAAAGTGTGTATTGTTTTAAAGTATGTAAAGTTATTTTCACCAAAAAAAAAAGTATGTAAAGTTGTGTCATTTTAAGTGAGAGAAAGAGATAGATAAAGGAAGAGAGAGAGCGGACAAAAAAATATAAAGGTGTGGGTCCCATCTTTTTATGAGAGTGAAATAACACTAGATGTGAGATTTAAAAAGAGAAACATTTTTCCCATCCAACTTACTCTAAATAGTATTTAATTAAAATAATATTTTATCATTTTTACTCAATTTGTTATCTATCTATTTAGGTTTATCAATATTCTATATATATGTGTGTGAGAGAGAAAGAAAGAAATTAACTTAAACTAATATAAAAATAATAAATTTTAATTTATTTGCAACATGAGTTATTAGATGCAAGAGGAATTAATCATTAAAATTAAAAGTATAATTTATAATTGATTGCTTCGAAAGTAAGGAAAAAAAAAAAAAATTCTTCCACCGAAACAAAATATATAAGATAACCTTCCTCCCCTAGAATAAGTTTATGAGAGAGAAAAAAATCCGGTGGGAGGGGAAGGGGGGTGGGTGTTCAAGTGTGCATCGTTTAGTGTTTTTACAATATGTATAACTATATACTTAATATATAAGTATACACTTAATAGGGATTTGTATTTGTCATTTAACATGACACAACAAATTTTCCTACACACACAATATTTTGTGAGGTCCACACTTTTTGAAGAAAAAAGAAATTACGGCACGCAAAACGAATCTCTATAACATTACACAATCACTTTTCCTACAACATAACTCTTATAAACTCATAGTTATAATATGAAAATATAATTCTTTTATTTTTCATGTTAGTTGAAGTGACCGAGAAAAGAGAAAAAAAATATTTTTTTTATATTATAACTATATAATATTCATATTATATAGTATTAAAAATTAAAAGGACACAACTTAAATTATTTAAAAGGACAATTTTTTTTTTAAAAAAAATATAAGAAAGAGAGAAAGGGGATGAAAAAAGAAAAAAGGAATTAATTGCAGCCTGCAGGAATTGAACCGAATACTCTCTTCCTCTCCAGCCTGGTCTCTACTCAGCATTCATTTTTTTGCTCTTCCTCCCTTCTCCTTTCTTACACACTACGTACTCTCTCATATCTTTCGTTTGAATCCAATGCATGTGATAGCGTCGAGGAATTCATCAATTAATGAAGGAAACACGTTCGTCTTTCTATCTTCTTTTCTTTTATTTCTTATTTTTTTAAAAACCTTATATTTCATATTAGAGAACTGGTCATTTATTTGTCTTTCTGTCACAAAATTGATGATATTCTGACTTCTGTATTGGCGGAGTCAAAAAACTTTCTGAAAGGGCCAAATTATATTTATGGGAAAAGTGTCTATCATTTTAAATTACACAACTTACATCCTTTCACTCTCACAAAGAGGTGGGACCCACACCTTTATTTTTTTTTGTCAACTCTCTCTCCTCCTTTATCTATCTCTTTCTCTCTCTTAAAATGACACAACTTTACATCCTTTAAAATTATACACACTTTTCCCTATATTTATATATACATTTTAAAATTCATAATAAAAGGCCAACACATTCAAAATTTAATAGAAGTCAATCCTGCATCAAATCTAAAGAGTTAAAATAATGAGACTAACGTTTCTACTCTCACAGCAAATAATGTTGAAATAACGTTTTGGGATTAAAAATTAAGAATATTTAAGTAAAATTCACAATACAAAAAAAATATAGGCTCGGTTTGATTTCTGTTTTCGAAAACAGTTTTTTAGTTTTGAGAACAAAAAAAACTAAAAAACTCGTTTGGTAAGACTTGTTTTGTAAAAAATGTTTTGAAAACTGTAACTATTTTTTTTTTTTAAAATCAAATTTAGAAAACATGTCTGAGTTGTTTTTGTTTTCTGTTTTGGTTTTAACTTTTAAAAAGAAAAAATATAGAAAACAACTGTTTCCATAACTATTTTACAAAACAGTTTTAAGAACAAAAAAACCAGAACACAATCAAGTAGGCCCATACATTTTTTGAAATATCCTTTATTTTTAGAGTAAAGTCCCTTTTGGATTTCTAACAAAAAATACGATCCTCACTTTAGTCCTTTATAAAAAAAAAGTCCTGAAGTCCCTAAGAAATTCGAAGTGGATCCATGTAGTTGAAACCGTGGTCCCTCATTAATTCAAAAAAACTCAAATTAATCCCTCATAAGGACTAAAATGGGTCCACTTTGAATTTCATAGGGATCAAACGACTAGTTTTTTTTTTGTAAAGGATTAAAGTGAGGATCATATTTTTTGTTAGGGACCCAAAATGTGTTTTACTCTTATTTTTATTTCTAAATCCCAAAACAACATTATTTTGAAATTGTAACAGATAAAATTATTTCTTACGATGTAAGAAACTTTTACCTAAATTAAAATATGAGTTCGTTTTTTGTGCACTAAGCCGAATATGACATCATTTTGAGGCAAAAATTATGGTATTTTTATAATTTTAATTTATTTTAGTGTTATTATAGTCTTTACAATTATAATTTTTTAATCATTCAATCCCAAAATGATGTCGTTTTGAGAATAAATGCAGATAACTTATCTGCATTAACTGCAGAAATATTTTTATGATAAAATATATTAACAAAAGTTTTTTTTGTGAAAAATAATAGAATTTATTGTTTTTGTTTTTGCTGCAAAATTTTTTATGAAATAAAAGCAGAAACATTACATCCAAAATCATATACATGTATATCCTCGAAACCCTTATCATGAATTTGAAAATAGACAAGGCACATACTGTTTAGATCTTAATCGCATAAACAAGATTAGATCGTAGCCGTTTGTGTCTCTGGTGAAGAGAACTCGGTTGTATGCAAAGGATGGAGAATAAGCACAATTCAAGAAAGTAAACAGAGTGATGGAGAGACAGAGGAAAACATATATCACTGCTTCAGAGCTACTACTAAGTAAACATACGCTATTTCACTCCCCTTGTCTCGGAAAAGAGTAAACAAGGTAACTAATTAAAGTGATTTTTATTCATTCAGAATTTTTTATTTGAATATTATCTAGTGTGTGAAGTGATAAGTACTTTACATAAAAAATAATATTAGAAATGATTAATTCTTCAATAATTTGTAAAAATTGGAAAATGATGTCCGATTCGATGGATAATTGGATATAGAGTCATCCACTCATTAGTGATTAATCCGCAACAGTGACCAAAGTGTCACTTTTTGCTAAATTTTTTTATCCAAACGCCACTCGAACAATATTTCGTGGTCAATGATTTTGTGACACGTGGTCATATTGCAAACTAAATTTGCTACCAAATTATGATATGTCAGCTTTTTCCTGTGAAAGTGTGCCACGTGTCACAAAATTATTGGCGAACGTAATTTGGTACCCATCGTAGCGAAATACGCCACGTGACAGTATGATAAAAAGTAATATTGGCGTGTCATTTGGATAAAAAATTTACCAAAAAATGACATTTTGGTCAATATTCTTATCAATCCTACAGAGTAATTGTAAAAACAGCATCTAAACGAATAAGTAAGTGTCGATTCCCAAACGGTAGGTTTTCATGTATATAATACTATTTCCATCACTGGTTTCATCACAATCCAAGGAAATAGTAAGTCATCAATGGAAGTTCAAGCTGTGTTGGTTTTCATTCTTGTGAGCATGTGTGCCTCAGGGGCTTATTCAGCTACATTTACATTCACAAACAATTGTCCATTCACAGTGTGGCCGGGAACCTTAACTGGTGGTGGAATGCAACAGTTATCAACAACAGGCTTCGAACTTGCTTCCAAGGCTTCCTTTTCTTTGCATGCTCGAGATGGTTGGTCAGGTCGATTTTGGGGAAGATCTCAATGCTTCATGGATTCATCTAACAAGTTTACATGCGTCACAGGTGATTGCGCCTCTGGTCAAATCACATGCAATGGTGCTGGTGCTATCCCACCAACATCTTTGGTAGAACTCACTTTGGCTTCAAATAATGGTGGTCAAGATTTCTATGATGTTAGTCTTGTTGATGGTTTCAATTTGCCACTCTCATTGACACCAATAGGAGGTGATGGTTTGTGCAGCCCAACTAGTTGCCCTTCCAATGTGAATGCTGTTTGTCCTTTGGATTTGGCTGTGAAAGGTTCTGATGGGAGTGTTGTTGGCTGCAAGAGTGCATGCTTGGCCTTCAATACACCACAGTACTGTTGCACTGGTGATTTTGGTAATCCTCAGAGTTGCAAACCAACTAACTATTCAGAAATCTTTAAGGGGCAGTGTCCTCAGGCTTATAGCTATGCTTTTGATGATAAAACCAGCACTTTCACATGTTCTGGTCGACCTAACTATGCCATCACTTTCTGTCCATGATTCAAGAGTTACTACTTTCAATGTAATTTGCCATAAATATAATTAATAGCCAATATAATTTGGTTGAGTCAGTGGGAAAGGTGTTTCAAATTGTTTACAAGAAGTTATAAATTTATATAATTGTATCAAATTTTGCTACATTTTGGTAAAGAATGTTGAAATATAAGTTGTTTATTGACTTATTTTATTTAAAGCATACATTTTGCTTTAATTTCATCGTCGCACTTCATGTGTTGCAGCCGGCAAGGTGTTGGATGATTATCCACAGTGGTGGTGCAGCTATTTATTTATTTATTTATTTATTTTTGTGGATATATAGTAACTACTTTACGGAGATTTTTTCAGTAATACGGAGTACCGAACTCGATACTCTCTTTTACTAAAATAGGAAAAAAAATCATTTTAACCCATACTTTTTGTATGGATATACCTACATCTATTGCACCAAAGATTTTCTCCTACTTTGGATTGGTTTGATTTGAAATGGACCAATGCCGGCTATTGGCTTAGGCTTCATGCCACTATCGAAGGAAAGATATCTTAATGAACACTCAACTAGTCTGCTTCTTCAATAAGTAAATTGATTATTGTTTTTAGGTTCAATTGTCATCAGTTATCTTAATTAATCCTTGCAGACAAATTTAAGGATTTTATTAAACTTTTGACGTTTGAATGTTCACTTACTGCAAAATTGTTCTGTTTTTTAAATCAAGGGTATTGTCATCTTACAACTACATTGACATTTGACACATTATACAGCAAAATAAATAATAATAATAATAATAATAATAACGCTCAAAACATGTCTAACGATTTATGCTTGTTTATTACCTACTAAAAGTTTATTTCATAAAAGTTTGGATGATTTATATTTATTTATACTGTGATTTATTAGAAGTTTATTTATATTTGATTATTACGTGAAACTTATGTGTGTATAATGTAAGAGTTTTTAAGGCCAACAATAGAGTACTTTAGTCATCATTAAAAAAAATTCTTCCATAATTGCTAGAACTTATATTAACGACACAAACTTATATTAAAAATTAAGGCCAAAAATTATTCTTCCATAATGAATTAATGACAGAAACTTATATTAACAGACAATTACATTCCTTATTACAATAGATATGACATGATTATTGAATTATTGGTAAAAGATTATACTCTCCATTATTTGATATTTATATTGATTTTATTTTATATAAATGAGAAGGTGGTGAAAAACAGGAGAGGATGAAGTCAGTAAACTGAAAAAACCGATTGTATGGGAAGAGGTCAAGAGGGTATACACCATATTGATTTCCTCATGTATAAATGGGTAAGGTGGTAAAATCACTGACACAGAGAGGGGTGAAATCGAAAAAAAAATTGTATGCTCCAATACCATATAAAATTTTGGTGGTCTCGATCTCACAAACAGAATTTTTTTCCCCAATCTTATCCATGTTTTTTTTTTTCATTTCCCTTTTTATCCTCTCTATTTGTGAGCAAGGAGCACCTAGTTTTGATGCTCCCTTACCATAGAAAATTCGCCTGTGAAATCGATCATTGGACAATCCGATTGTATGGTATATTGTACGGATTTTGATATCTCTAATGCACCTAATCTCAAATAGTTCATGCGCAATGCAATTCTCTGTGTTATTGGAGAAGAGGAAAGTTTTCTATACACTCTAATTCATGGAGGGCCCATACATAAAAAAAAAAAAATTATTGCACGCAAAACGAACTCTCACTGACACGAGAAAAGAACTCTCCTACAACATGAGAACTATTTTTCCCATAGTTTATATGACCAAATGTTATAATTGTAGCATTAATGTATTACGATTATAGCATTAATGATGATTACGATGCTTAGTGAGATAGTTACTTTACATAGCTTTCGTGACTATAGTCTCACAAGTTCGATTCTCACCGCCTCATCGTATTGATAAATAATTAGATATTAAGAAATTTTTAGGATCTCAACTGCTCTTATGTGAAGGGGAAAATGGTTATTTACACCAAAAGTCTACATAACAATCCATTCCTATCCCCTCTTGGCACAGGAACATGAATGGCTGATTAACATGTAGCAAAAACAATTCCCAGATGGAACAATACTGTAAATTCAACAATATACAATCATCCCATTCAAGGGTTGAAATTAATGAATTTCCTTTGATAAAGAATTTTATTTCTTACTCTGACTTGTTGTAACTCCTATGGAGAGTTGTCATCAAGGGACAAAAATTTAACAAACATAAAAAATAATTCAAACAAAACAACTATAGATAATAATGATGATGTTAGTGGTTAAGGCTATGATCAGCAACTCTACCTTATTGTTGAAAGATCATCAAAGACCGTTTTCATATCAGGCCTCTCAGATGCTGAAAGAGTGCATCTAAGAGCCACCTTCAGCATTTCATCAAGTATTCTAGATGATCCTTCTCCATTATGCTTTTCCACAAGAAACTTGTCAAAACACTGGCTAGAACGATCTTGTTCAGCTAAAAACATAACCCATTCTGTTAATTCAACCACCCCTGGAATCCCAGAAATGATTTCACCAGGATTTCTTCCTGTTAGGAGCTCTAACAAGATAACACCAAATGCATAGACATCACTCTTCAAGGAAGGGCATGGTTTGTTTGATCTAGCAAACTCAGGAGGTCGATAACCAAGTGCACCAGCATTCAGAACTTGCTCAGCAGTACCAGAAGCAGTGAGTATTCGGTGCAGGCTATAGTCAGTGAGCAAGGCATTTCTGTTAGGATTTTCTAGTAGAATGTTTGTGGATTTAAGATTGCCATGAGGTATGGCTTTCTCATTGTGTAGGTAATGCAGACATCGCGCAACCTCTACAGCCACCCTGAGCCTTTCATCAAGAGACAAAGGATGGAGACTTCTTTTATCTGGCTCTGCAGAAAAAAAAAAATGAAACAATTAAATAAAACTGGCTCTATACAGTTGAAATTTCCGATATAGATGTTGAGTTAGTAAGGCTTTAAAATCAGCTTATCAGAATGAAGCAAAAACTCTTCCAGGACTTGTAAATAATTGATTCTCAGTTGTTGAGAGACCAAAACATTAGCATCTTCAAACAAACTGACTCTTAAAAAGCAAAAGAAGTTTTAATCTGTCTTGTAAATAACCTTGGGATACACCACCCCAAAAGCTAGCTCAAAGGGTGGGAGTGCTCAAGGCCTTATAAACTCCACATTAGTTGCACATACAACCAATATGAGACTATATATCTCAACATGTCTTCAAAACGACCATCCTGCAGGGACTCCAGCTAGTAAATATTGTTCAAACTACAAACGCATAAAAATCATATCAAAGATCTACTACAACCTAAATATCCACACAAAAATGTTAAAGAAAAATATCTCTAGCATACTTCCAGTTACCTAGTATACTTAATATTTTATAAATTAGCCAACATTGTGAAAGAGCTTCATATATTTCAAACTAAAATTAAATTCTACGCGGTTAATCACCCTTCAAACCAAATAATATCAGAAGTATTAAAACCAAAAAGCCTAGGCTTTATTGTGCAATCAAACATGAAGCCATAATCTTACCATGGAGATAAATGTCCAAAGATTGTGCATTCATGTAATTTGATATAATCAGTCTCTCGTGATCCTTTGGCCCCAGGTAGTAACCCTGAACAGAAACCAGGCTTGGATGCTTGATAGTCCCAAGTTTCTTTACTTCCCGTGCAAACTCTTTTTTTCCTTTAGTTATTCCTTCTCTTAACCATTTGACAGCCAATGCATGAGCAGAGTTGAGTGTAGCTTTGTAGAGTGTTCCATGACAACTCGTGCCAATAACTTCCGCTGGAGCACATGAAAGTTCTTCCGCTGTCAGCGTCAATGACCCATCAAATAGATGCAAGTCCCCAACCAGTTTATCTGGAGAGGTTGCTTTGAAGGAACCAGGATTCTCAAACTGGTGGCTTTTAGAAGATGAAGGATTTGAAGCGGACAAAATAGACTTTGAAGAAGAAGTTCCTTCCTCATTCTTAACTAATTCAGAAGGGCCAAGATCTTTTGGCTTCTTGACCATTGGATGAATGTTTCTCTCATCATCAGCAGACCCCCTTTGAGAAGGTGGCAATGCTTCCAAATTTCTGTTAGGTTTCTCTCTATTTGATGTGGAAGAACTCTCTTCGGTGATGCCTCTTGCTCCATTTTGTTTAGAAGTCTTTTCTTTTTGCTGATGAACCCTATAATAAATCATTATACCCAAAAAAGCCATCACCAAAGCACCAATAACCAAACATGCAACCAAGGCACTCCTAGTTACAGATTTTTTATGTAACCCATGTTCCCTAAAACCTAGGTTGGAAGTATCTTTTGGTGATAATTGTGAATGTGGAAATATCAGCATAGTATTTCCTGGATGAAATGCTGATTCAGGAAACTGCATTAAGTTGTCTGGTACAACGCCAAAAAGATTATTGAAGGACACATTGAATCCTCTCAATTCAGCTGGAAGGTCATCTGGAATAGCACCTTCCAATTTGTTGTTACACAGATTGAGATATGCCAAATTGTGAAGCTTACTAATTTTTGAAGGAATAAGCCCGCTCAAGTTGTTGTATGAAAGATCAAGAAACACCAAACTAAAATTGTCAGCTGAAACTAATGAATTATTTGGAATTTGAAGTTGAATACCAATTGATCCAGAAAACTGATTGTTCGAGAGGTTGAGATTAGTCAATTTGGTTGAGGTGAAAAGGCTTGGTAGGAGGAACCCAGAAAGCTGGTTGAGGCTAAGATCAATCTCTTTTAGTTCTGGGTATGTTCCCAAGACTGGTGGGAGAAAACCCTCCAATGAGTTATTGGATACCTTAAGTGCTGTTAACCTTAAAAATTGAGTAGTTTCATTTGGAAGCATTCCTGTCAATGAATTTGTACTTAACTGAATAACTTCCACATAATTACCCCAATACTGGATCCTTGACAAATTACCTGACAGCCTGTTATTACTCAAATCTATGATGGCACAGTGGCCTACCTTGAGAGGTAAGGGGCCTGACAATTTGTTTGAAGATATATTAAGCTTCCTCAGAGTCACTGAAGTAATACTTCCAAGGGGACCTGCAAAGAAAGTTTAAATTGTAAAGAAAAGGATAAGAAGAAACTCATTGGATAACTCTTATATTTTGAACCCATGTCATATCTGATTTTATGAAATAATGACTAACATTGATGAATAAGTGAAATGCTGAATAACTGGGGAGAGATGAAGGGGAAAAGATGACCAAGAATTCCAAGTGCAAAGTACATCGATTGTCACTTGCAGCATACTTTTGCAAGATTTTGAAAGTACTTCCCATAATGTTTCTGGATAAGAAACTAAGAAGCCTCTATAAGGGACAAAGAGATAAAAACTATATAACCTTGACACCAGCTTCATTGCAGATATAAGTTCCCAAGCATGCAATTTTTGCAAAGACCTAAAGGTCTGCTGACAGTCACTTACCTGGTTGCATACTATCCCAAAGAGCCCCTTAACAAGGTTTAACATCAACTACATTTTCGTCCTTATCATTCTTGGATTTCAAAATGACTCCATAAATTGATATATTAGACTGATGCAGATGGTATGTGACCAGAGTACTTATGTTAATTTTTAAATATACTGCGTCTTTTATAAACAGAGCCAGGCTTCTTCCGGTTTTCAGTTTGCTCAACAAAGTTATGTTTGAAATATAATTTTCCCCATCAATATGTTGAACCATACTACACTAACTTCAAACTGGAGGAACAATAAGTGGATAAGTTCTAACCTTGAAGAAAGAAAATGATTACAACTTACACAGAAAAAACAGAAATAAGATACCTTCAAGCTTGTTTTGACTAAGATCCAGTTCGGACAACATCATTGAACTTTCCATCAATAAAGCTTCTGGCAGTGAACCTGACAACTGGTTGCATGCAAGTCGAAGAATCCCTAGAGATACCACAAATGTGAAGGAAGGTATATTACCCACTAACTGATTATGACTAGCATCAAACACCTCTAAATTGTCAAGGTATGGTATACCATCATGAGCAAATAGCTCACCAATCAAGGAATTGTGGCTAACATTTAAATATTGAATTGAGGAGAGAAAGGAGTCATCTCCAAGTCCTAAATCCAGGGTACCAGAAAAACTGTTGCTGCTTAAGTCAACATGTAGCACACTGCCCATCTGAGAAAAGATATGCATAATATCCCCAGAAAAGTTATTAGTGTGCAAATCTAAATATTTCAACTGCTCAAGTTTGTTAAACCCAATAGGAAGAGTACCTCCAAATTCATTTGAAGAAAGATTCAGATACACTAAATTACTCAATTCAACAAAGTTAGAGGGTAAGGACCCACTAAACTTGTTGAGGGACAAATCAAAATTTTCAAGTGATTCCATTGGACCAATATTTAAGATACTTCCTGTGAACTGGTTGTTCACAACTGACAAGTTGCGAAGCATTGTAAGGCCACTAATTGCAAGGAAATTAAACTCTCCAACCAAACCAGCATTGTCAAGAGTGATTGATATAACATTGCCTTCAGTACACAATATCCCATACCAGTTCTGAGGACATCCATCGGAATCTAAAGATTTGGAATCCCAAGAATTAACAACTAATCCAGAAGGGTCTTTCTGAATACTCTTCTTGAGTTCAAGGAGTGCATCTATGTCTGAATTCCCCAACGCAATAGCCACCAACAACAACAACATCAACATCAACCAGATAGCCTGCATGCCTCTCCTAGTAGCTCCTAATCCGAGAACCAAAAACACAGATATACGTATGATTATGTGAGGAAATGTACCTCATTGGAAGTAACAGCAAAGGGATAAGTCTACAACAAAAATTGAAAGGCAGAATATTAATTTCCAGACATATAATTTCATAATTTAATGCACATACTTATAAAGGCCAAAATGTCAACAATGCAGCCAGTATATCCCTTTTTGTTTCAATAATTACGAATCTCAAGTATTAAAAAAAAAATCAAGTGATTACTTGTTCCAACTAATAATAACTAAGTTCATCACCGACCAACATATCCATATGTCATAATTATTAAACAAAAACCTATTCATACCTCTTAATTCACAAGAAGTAAAGTTGAATAATGAAGCATATATCCGTATGTTAATAAACAAAAGCAGCAACAATGCTAACCAAGATGAGTGGAAGAACAAACTCACAAGGAACAACAGAACCCCAGTAAGTTTCTTGTGGATTTTTCTGTAAAAAAATAATAAATTAAGAAGAAAAAGAATGCTTCTGAGCAGAGGAGGTAATAAATCTGAACAAGGAAGTGAATGTAGTAGAATGCAGTGTGGCAAAGCAATGATTAAGGGAAGCAGAAGAAGAATGTAGTGATAGAAGTAGTAGAGCAAGGCCAAGGTAGACAAGAACTGAGAAACATGGTAGGTGGGGTTGCTGTATTATCATATGTTTACCAAAAACAAAAAAAGAGAAAAATTAAAAAAAAGGTTTCTGAAACAGACTTTTCAAGACAGCGTCACTGGTTTGTTCCCAGTTACTAAAGCAACTATACACTATAATCTATTCTATATATTACCTCGGTGACTTGCACCTTTGACTTTGGTAAATTCTTATATTCACTCATTCACATCTTTCTTTTTCTGTTTCTATTTCTTCTTCAAAGCATCCCAATGCAAAAGCGCGTGTTGGCATTTTCATCCATTGGATGTTACGTCATCTTATCTAAAGGAATAATAATTAAAGTAAGGGTTTAATATTTTTATTTTTACTACAAAAATATTTATCTATCACTTTATATAAAAGTGAGCGCGTGTTGGAGCTCAGTTCCAAGGGATTGCTTGGTGCAGGGATCAAACCCTGCTTCAAGCAGTTTCTTGGAAAATCTTTGGGGGTCAGAGGATAAGCCAAAAAATCTTTGGATGGGAGATTAGTCTCGTCCTTTTTCCTGTTGCGAAGCTTAGTGCACCCACTATTACAATGAGGGGCTAGCCCAAACGGGCCGTACCCCGAGGGCATGGTTTCCGGAGAAGGTTGAATGAGGATAAATGTACCCAAAAAAAAAAAAAGTGAGTGAGTCACAGTAAGATATATTTATTTTTTATACGAGCCTTCATATAACTTTTAAATAACAGCTTAAGTTTTTTAAATGAATTAATTCTATCATATTCTTTTGATAACAAATTTAATTATTTATGTTTAAAATTCTAAAACGACTCTTATGTGGTGGGCCAAAGAAAAATTCCATATTTCAATCTCTACATTTCAAAAAAAAAAAAAAAATTTATGTATGATTTATTTCATAAATAATTTTATTTCATGTTACCTATCCAAAAAAATTTATTGCATGTCCAATAAAATAGTATAAATTGGAAAACGCGCCGAATAATTTAAAAGATTACTTATTTATTAGGATATTGTTGGGCTTAAATGGTTTAGTGCATTTAAGTTTAACCACAAGCTTATAGGCCTTCGATAGATGTAGTTTATTCTTTGACTCGTATAAGAAGTGAGAGTGAGAGTTGGGCCAGACTTCTTTAATGGTAATACGGGCCACGACAGTGACATGCCATATATTCCAATGATTAATGAAATACATACACAAGGGAAGGGCCCATTGATTTAATTGACATGATTTTGCTGTATTATGATCCAAATCAACCAAATGCAACACTTCAATCCATCACGGATTGAATAACCATTGTTCCATGTTCATTCATTATAGTGTGACCTGCGTCGGGATGAAAACTGGTTTTGTGCATTAAAAAAAAAAAAAAAAAACTGGTTTTATAACCCAACAAATCACTCCATTTTCTTTAAACTCAATCAATTTTAAGTTTGAGTTTAAATATTTGAATTTAGCATTAGTTGAAAATTATATTATATGTGTACCTCAGTCAATAAGCTCACTACTTGAACCAAGATGAACTTGAAAATTTGAACCGCATTGAATACGAGTAAGTCAATATAATTGAACTAAAAATAATCGAGTCAAGTATAAGCTGCTTTGAGCTCAACTCCATTTATTTTCCAACCCTAATTAATTATTGTGATATCAACTTTAGTGTCATAAAATTATAGAGGAAAAAATATTTTTTTTTATTATTTCTAAAATTATGTCACCCAGTGTTATAAAATTGGCTCGACAGGATCAATAAGATCGAGAACCGGACCACTAACAAGTTCAGTTTATTTAATTAACCGATCATATATACAACTCGATCAAGAAGAATCAGAGAAACGGTTTATGGTAAATCACAATTGTATTTTTGAGACTCAAACTTGACACCTAAAGGAAGGGAAGTGAAACGCTAATTACTAAGTTATATCACTTTGTTGTCATATTACTTTTATTATATATATATATGGGAGTTATTAATCTTATGTCACATAAGATAAATATCTTATGTAGGTGAAACAAAATTGTGAGATCCACAATTTTTAAAAAAATATAAAAGAAAAAGAAAAAATGGACACAAGATTTTATGAGTGGAGTTATTAATCTTATATCACATAAGATAAGTATTTTATGTGGATGAAATAAAATTGTGGGATCCACAATTTTTAAAAAATAAATTAAAAAAAATAATGGATACAAGATTCTATGAATGTGCAACATAAAATAATTGTCTTAAGTGATATAAGAGAACTATTTTCCTATATGTAAGCACTAACCATCAATGTCCCACTTATCGTTATCCGGATCAAATCGATAACATTGATGTCACCTCTTTATATAGACTGCACCTTAAAAAATATGGAAATGTTTTAATATCAGCTATATTATTTTTTTCAATAAAAGAAACATAATACATTTAACTATCAATAAAATTGTAAAATATACCTATATGTATACCCATATGTAAAATTGTGACTACTTCCTTCACTCTAAAAAATTTGCAACGTAACCAGCTAATAAAATTCCTTTTAATTTCGATGAACTAGAATTGAAATATAGATGTAATAATTGTATTAAAAAAATATATAGATGTAATATGTTATGTTTTATGGAAAAAAAAGTATCTAATGTTATTTTAGATAATTTTATCTAATGTTCATCGAAACAATATTATTTTGGGTTGAAAAATAAAAAAATTAGAATGATAAAGACTATTATAACTTCCAAATAAATTAAAATTACAGAAACACCATAATTTTCACCCTAAAACGATGTCGTTTCGATGAACATTAGATAAAACTATCTAAAGTAACTTTAGAAAAAAACAAACTCATGTTTTATTTATCAAATAATGATACTTCAGTTGGTGTATGAAAGCTGAAAAGGTGAAGGTAAGAGCATGTGTTCGATACTGCCCAGTATCATATTTGAAATGGGTTTATCTTTCAGGTGTTCATCAATCAATGCAAATCAATTCAAATTGCGGTGACTGAACCGAAAAACCAAAAATTGAAAAAGAGGACACATTTTAATTGAATTGGATCGGTTTTTGGTTTGGTTGGTGAAAACTGATTTAATATATTATGTATTTATTATTTTTGAAAGATGGTGACTTAAAATCTTGTTGTTTTGTAGACTTGAAATCTTGGATGTTATTAATAGCAAACTATCTTGTTTTAGTTTTTATTGTCTATTAATCTATTTAAACTCTTCGTGAGTTTTAAGACTTGTTTTAGTGTGAAGACTTGAATTTTTCAGTGATTTATAACTTTGAATGATTTTATTTTAATATAGCTAGTGATTTGTATGATTGAAATTTTAAGTTTTTCCAAAAATCGAAAACTGATTCAATTCAACTGAATAAATTGGATTGGATTTTTTAAAATTCAATCAGAATGGATGATTAAATGATCAAATCAAAGAAATTAGATCAGATGATTTTTACTTTAAAACTGATTCAATTCAGACCTCCAACACCCTTAATTTATAAAAAAAAATGTTATATTTTACACTATCCTATAATTTTAATAATAGCATCAAATATAATAGGTTGCACTGTACAACTCTGCCAACCAATAATGGAGAGAAAAAAGTGGTGTTCAACTATTGTTGTTGTTATGGTTGGGAGTTGGGAAGGAGTTGGAGAACATGCAGAGCCAAATTTGACGGTGTTGCATTGCGTTTGCATTTTGCAAGTAGGTGTTATCAAGTGTGGGGATTGGGGAACCTCAACAAGACGGCGCTCTCTACCATAAAAGTGTGTCGGTTGGTTCCATTTCTTGTCCTCAATTAATCAGTTCCATCCATCACCCAACTTTGGATTCCATTATCCATCCCATTATTTTAACTATACTCACAACCACTCCCAGTTCATGTGTCAAAACAAACCCTTATAAGTTATATCTCTCTTTCATACCCTCAACTTAAAAGTTTCATGATACAAGTTTTGGTAGCGAGTGAAAATAAGTGTCAAATATACATCTATTCTTAATTTTCCTCTATATTATTATCTTCTTCTTTGTTTAGACAAAAATGAAATAATATTATTATCTTTTCTTCTTTCCCCTCTTAACATGACTGGGATATATTCCCTTATTATTTATTAACATAAAATATTTCAAGAAAAGAAAATCATTAAAACAAACAGTTTGTCATTTTGATATTTTATTATAGTATCCTATATTGACTGGGAGATTGATGGTAACATGCCATCCGTGCTAGTTTATAATAATCAATTAATGACAGAGACGTGACTATAAACGTGTTGGTTTTTGTACTAAAAAATAAAATAAATGTGTTAGTTTTGACTTTTGGTTTCTGTACTTATACGGGTATATATTGAACAATATCAAGAAAATAAATTATACTAATTAAATTGCGTATGATCCTAAATATACTGCAGAAAAATAAATTATACTAAATAAATTGCGTATGTTCCTACATAAAATATACTGCAGAATATATGTTAATTTGACCAGCTTTGTTGGCATCTTAATTTAAATTTGCAGCATCACAACTGACGAGCATGAGCATATTCTTGCTTTTGGGCTTCTGGTAATATTCTCATATGCTTTATCTCTCTTCCTCTTGTTCTCTTTTCTAGTTCAACATATACCAAACTATCTTTTCAACTTTTTTAGGAAAAAAATTTCTTTCAATTTCTTTGTTCCTTTTCCATACACCTTTAAGTTTCAATACAATAATAGGCTATCTTAGGGGGCGTTGGTGGGTTGCATCTTATGAAGCTATGAAACAATAATGCTCATATTCTTTTCTTTCTTTTCCTAACCTTTTCTAGAAGGGTTTTAATAAAGTGTTCCATTTTTATAATAATTTTTTTTTAAAATTTTTTTTCCTTCTTTTGAAATTGTTTCCCCCTAATAATATCATTTAGGTTGTAGTCTTGTAAACGTGTATATGCATCCCACTCCTAAATTGACCATGTGCATATATAAAACTAATTAGCTGACACACACTACTACTTCCTTATTAAGAAAAAAAAAAAAAAACTGTTTAGTTGGTGGCATGAATTAGCAAAGTCTTACAAGAAAAAGTAAGAGAACAGTGAATAACAGAAAAACATTCTAAACTCTTGACAGGTGTTTAAATCAGGACCTTACTAAAAGAAAACATGAAAATCACATGGAACCTATTTAACAATGCTTCTTCACCTTTCACTTTGGTATTGGCCAATCCTAGAAATTAATCTAGAAGTCTTGACAAGGAGGTCCCTCTAGAAAAATGACATATTTGATACTTTTGGAATCTTTCTATAATATTTTGATGCCAGACTGAAAGTTAAGTGAGAGATAGTTTATGTGAAAAGGAAAAGATAAGCTTCACCCATTGATCAACTCAAAAAGGTTAATAAAAAGAAAAAATATACACATTTTTATATTGAATGAATTTGCATTGGATAGAGTTGTCATCCACATCTATGACCAAGTTTATGCTGAGATGCTGCCACTATCTAAGGAGCCATTATTTTGGTAAAGGTGGGCTGTATGAGGAGGCCCGGTGTGAAATGTGAAATGTGAAATGTTAAAGTTGCTGACGTCATAATTTGCAAGAAAAGCATATATAAAAATGTAAGATGACCCCCCACTTCAACTTGTTTATGTTAAATCTAGATGGAGTGATGTCTACAATTCTGCTACGTGGCTTCAATAATTGTGTAATAGTAAGTGAAAGTAGGTTCAGAGTCATTTTATATTAGTATAAGTTACACCTTTAATTTTGACTATTGATCTCACTTATATCTAAAGGCTTTAATTTTTTAGTAATATGAGCCATTGAATACAAGTGGATCAATGATCAAGATTGAGTGTAAAATTTCTAATTCTTTTACACTGATGTAAGAATATCCTAGCCCCGTGCTTTTATCTTTTTTAAACTTGAAGTTCTTTTCACTTGTACACCACCAAATTGTTGATACATAGAAGCTGTCAAGTGAGTGGGAAGAAACTGTGGCGCTTTCTACTCTTTTCAGGAAGATAAGACATCACACACAATTTACATATACAATTATGCTGCTTCTATTCTCTTTTCTGGCTTTGTAGGCTAACACAGATACACCACAAGAAAGCCATGTATGGCCAGCTATGCCGCTGTTTTACTTTATATTTAAGACAAAGCAAAACAAAGAAAAAAGTAGTGGTTAGGGATCCTAGAGTTTCTTGTTAAGTGTGCTACATCAGATTCAGATCGTTAAGTACCAGCCAGAATTTATGTGAAGTCAGCTAAGGTTATATTTTCACCACTAATTTAAAAACATAATATAGAACGAAGTCAACTACTTCTCTAAATTATTGGGAGCCAAGTCTACAGGGAATTATTGCCACTTTTTTTAAATCTTTTAGCTATGTTGAGCTAAGAAGCAAACTCTCCATGAAGAAATGGAAAGTTATATTTCGTCACTTGATTTTTTATTTGCGGTTTAAACTATAGTTTTATTAACAAAGTTATTTATATGGGGTTTGATTTTCTCGTGTTAAATGAGAATTTAATTCTCATGTTGTAGAGATAAAAAACATGTGGGATCCAGGTGTTAAAAAAAATTATATGTAAAACCCATGTCAGCACGGAAATCGAAGAGTGTGTTGAAAAATTTGAATTCTCATGTTAAATATTGTTAAACATGAGAATTATAAAACCCTATCTATATATATATACATGTATGTGACTGGATTAATTGATGGCTCTTGTTTGTAGTGAAAATTGATAAAGTATGTTGCAGAGTACCCAGGTGCCCAAAAACCGCTTACAAGTTACAAGAAGCCCTGCATCACTGCATGTTCGTTTGTCAGAAATGCTGCTACAAGTGTAGGTGTGTTCCACCGGGATTTACGCTACATAAAAGTTTGTCCCCATTACAGTATGTTGAAGATCAAGAGTAATGGTCTTTTGATAAAAAAAGAATGTTGTACTTGGTGAACCAACATCAAAATTAAGATTATTTTCTGATACAGATTCTATATAGCTTTTCAGGCTTCCGATTTGAATAAATAATATTAACAAATTTATGTCTACTTGTACAAAATCTAAAATGTCAGAAATGATTAAAAGGGAGTAAGCATAATTAATCCTCGCTGATTTTTATTTATATATAACCATAATTTATTTGTAATTGGTTCATAATAATATTTGAATATGATTATTTAACTTTATTTTTTTCTTATCAGACCTATGAAAAGATATCTAATTTTAATTGTTACTTATAAGCATGAAAAATATAACTATTATAATTAAAAAAAATTGTAAGTTAACCTTCTATGATTTTGTGCAAAAACATAAATAAGAGAATTGTAAGCAATACTAAATGTGCATTTTAAAATTTATCAAAAGAAAAATGTGCAGTTTTTAAAAAAGGAAGAGAGGTAAAAGTTAAAAAACCAAATAACAATCCAGTCATATACTGGGTGGCTTTTTCCCTTTGAAATTTTGAACACGTGGTGCTATTAGTTATGCCACCTTTTCAAACAATTTCTTTATTTCACTGTATTTGATGACACTTGTGCCATTCTACATCGATAATTTGCAATACATGACACCAAATATCAAAGAAATGAAGGTATCGGCATCCAAATATAACACTTGAGCAAGAGTAAACTAAGCACTCAAACAGAAGAACTGAGAGCAAGTTCAGCCGCCTAACACTATAAAGAGATGATGGCACTTTCCATGTCCCATAAAGAGGCACTTTCACTTTCAATGAAGACTGAAAAGGAACAATTACAAACACATTTATAGATTTGACCGTAGACTACAAAAAGACAAAGACGCGTGTCCCCTTAAAAAAGACCCCACCACACACTAACATACATACAAGTTGATCACGCAATTGAACATAGCACGTAAAATGGCATCTGCCAAACAACTGTTATGGGGTCCATTTCACATGGAGAAGATAAGCACAGGAGAAAGAAGCATAAAACGACAAAACCTATCATCTGCCCAACCAACTTTCCCATGACAGGGTCATATATTCAGATTCCTTAACATGAATACGGTGGAACAACAATTTATAAGAGAGTTATAATCTTATTTATATCACAGTCGTACATATAATAGTTAAGAAACAACAATAGGGCTAACACTGATATAAAAAAAACACACACACAAGAGGGTTACATTATGGAACATCCATAACCTTATTAACCCATACCAGACCAGACCTGTCAAGCATAAAATATCTCTAGACCTACACGATTACATGTGAAGAAAAATGCAGCAACTACCTCTGCGTTAAAGGAGTTTCACATGATCAAGGCGGCTACCCCTTTAAAGGACAATAAAAAGTCCATGGTACACGAGTTTCCACTTGTCATTTTCACTGGTACCATACTGAAACATCTGGCTGTTTGTGAAGAGTATCCATCCCTACTACTTGATTATCTTCCTTAAAATCAAACGATGCCAAATCACATGGGGAGCCAAACATCAAAGGGATATTATTGTTGTTGTGGTTGGTCTCAAAAGGAGAGTTCATATTCTTGAACCGGTCAAATTGACCTTCCTCTCGTGCAAAGAAGTTACCTTCCATTACCATTCCTTGGCCAGGAAAGAAATTCTCCTGTGGTTGCTGAATGCTGGGCTGAAGAAAGTTTTGATTTTCTGCAGCTACACAGTTAGTGGAACCTACGTTCTTGTTCCCTAAAACATTTGTATCATAGATTGACATTAGGTCGCTAATCATTTTTTGGCCATCCTCCGGAACTCCAAGCCCAGTTAGATCAAATGTAGGTGGAACCAAACTAGCACACTGAGATGTAGTATTGGGTTGAACAAATGACTGGGGGAATATTACTGGCTTAACCTCAGTAGCATGAAAATTGGGAACACCATAATCTGCAGAACTGCTTCTATACGAACAATTCAATTGATGATTGTCCCTAGAAGACCTGTCTTGAAAACCAAGGCGAACTTCACTGTAAGGGCACTGAGGATGTTCACATGTGTAAATTTTCTGATCCATCATCATGCTAAACTCACTTGAGATCTTCCTCTTCCTAATAAAATCCAAGTTTGTAACAACCTCTCCCTTGATTGGATGAGATGGTTGCTGAACTGAAAGCCTTCCCCTCATTCTCTCCATCCCAAGATTGGATGGAAGAAGATTCTCGGGTTTCCTGTCTTCCACATCAAAGTTTGGCTCATCCTCAGCCCCTTCAACATCATACTCATTGCAATCATTGATGACCAATGACCCACTGCCTCCAGCAGAGGACAATGGGGGGCAATACTCAGGATAAAGCTCTCGAGCCAAGGACTCCTCTTGATTGATGATGGCAAGCCAGGTTGCACTTTCCTTGGCTGTCATTTTATCTTGAAGGCATTTGGACTGCCTCACAAGCTTGCGAATCTTGGCAATATCAGGAGACATATGCTTGATAACTGCAGTTAGAACACCAACCTTCCATGCCTTCTTCAGGTCATGAGGTTTCTTGTAAGGTGGAGGGCCTTGATCTTTAGGTAAACCAATTTGAGGCCACCATTCTTCATTCCCGGTTGGCCACCATGGTGGAGGAACACCCTTCTCTAATGGGAACCGTCTCTGAGGGGGATCACAGTGCTGCATAAGTGCTGA
Source organism: Gastrolobium bilobum (assembly GCF_033153095.1). NCBI lineage: Eukaryota > Viridiplantae > Streptophyta > Magnoliopsida > Fabales > Fabaceae > Gastrolobium > Gastrolobium bilobum. Next base: position 30,962 of record NW_026895962.1, on the reverse strand, counting down.
CAAGAGAGAACCCAAGGTTGTGTCCTGTAACTCTTGCAAGGTGTGCGGAGTTGGACCAATCGAATTGCATCCATCATTCTTCCCAGGGATTGCATTATCCGCTTGATACTTGGCTATGGCAGCTGGACCATTCCGATCAAACCTAACCTTATCCTTCCACCATTCACGAAGGTTGTCAGATGCCCCAGTCACTGGTTTTCCCTTCTCAGGAATTATCCCATAAACAAATCCTTGCGCCTTACAAACCTCCATCATCTTCAGCATGTATTTCAGTATCCCATCCTGAGCTCTTGACATCTTCTTCCTCCTTGCCTGTTCTTGGGATTGCCTTTGCTTTGCTGCATCAATTCCTTCCTTAGCCTTAGTTTGTTCTTTCAATCGCTTGAGACGCATTTTGTCCCTCCACATCCTCCTCTCAAGCTCATCCACATCAATTTCTTCATCACTGTAATCATCATCAACTCCTGCATCGGGTTCAGTTTGCCTGGCAGAAATATCTTCTTCCCCGAGTGGACCACATAACATATCCAAATCGCCACAAAACCCCATGTCATCAAACATCATCTTTTCCCAAGAAAAAATACCCCCAAAGATGGCCTAAATTTTCAGAAGAAATGGATTTAACCGGTAAGCTTGAGATGGAGTGAGTAACAAACTGGTTTCAAATTTCACGCTCCTTCAGCACTATAAACCAACTCTAGTCAATAAATCGTCAAGATTTTAAAGGCCTTTACACCTGGCAAAGGCAAAAAAAAACAGAGAACAATTTAGACGGTAAAGAGGTCAAACAATACTTTCCAGATGAAGTGAATACCAAAAGCATCAAATCTGCGCCAATATCTTATATGAGATTCAATAGCCATCCAGTTTTCACCAGCAGATACTTCTTTCATTCTCATATATTGGATATAGGCTAAAAAGTCAAAACGTGGATTAAAAAAATAATCTAAAATAGATTAATCACTATATGAAATCATAAAATTCTCTGCTTTTGTCTGAAACTCTAATCCATCAATACACTAACTAGATCAGAGCAATAACAGATCTAAATCACCCAAAATAAAAAATGAAAATACAAGCACCGCAGGCACACAGCATGCTTCAATGATGATTTAAAAAAAAAAATGGCTCATCGACCCATCATCAAACAGGTGGCGGCTGAGAGATATAAAAAGGCAGGTTTCAGACAAAAACTTCACAAGAATATCAGCAAAACTTACGAAGAAACAATCAAGCCAGCTACGAACAGAATATCCAAGACCAAAAACAATCACTCAGAGACCCCGTAAGACCATAAATAGCAACACCGACTTAAGAACATAAAAATAAAAATAAAAATTCAACTGAAGATCAGAAAGCTAATAAAAGATTAAAACTTCATAGATCAACAGGTTAATGGAACCAGCACCAACACGCACAAAAAAACAACATGCACACGCCTAAAAGAAAAGAAAAACACCAAAAAAAAAAAAACAGAAGCCCAAAATTTGTATTGACCAAGAAACTAGCAAGAAGGAACTGAAGAGTGAAAAAGGCAACAATTTTATTTCATCAGGGGAACCTTACCAGAAGATCCAGAAGTGGGTCTTGCTGCGAGGTCACCACAAGTCAATATAGGAAGAACGAGCATGCTATTTTCGAAACTTCGATGAGAAAGAGATTGAAGAAGAAGGAGAAAGAAGAAGAGGGAAAGGGAGAGGAAAATGAGAAAACAGAGAGAGAGAGAGAGAGAGAGAGAAAATGAGAAAAAGACACAGATCAGAGCATTATCCTCATTTTATATTATTGCTTTAAAAGAAGGGTGAGGGGGGTGGTGCTCTCGGTGAATGTGAAAATAGTTTGTGTCATTCATTATTGGTGGGGAATTAAACTAAAAACCCCCATTTTAAGGAGTAATTGAAGTTCAAGATATATTTATAACGAGGTAGGATCTTTTGATATCGGTGTCAAATTTAAAGTTTGACATCTTATTTGAGAGCCGTTAGATCAAAAAATATTAACGACTCTGATTTGTAAGCATGTGATACCATTGATCTTTTATGATCTAACGACTCTTAGATGCGATGTCAAACTTCAAATTTGACATCGATATCAAATGATCCTACCTCATTTATAATATTGGTTAGGTTAATCCCACCTTAACTTGGGATGATCAGTTACTAGAATTTATTAATGAATTATTTATGGTGATAATATGAATGTGATTATTGAAGTTTTATGTTTCTTCTTTTCTTTATTTATTTCTCTGTTTTGTTTGTGTGTGTGTGGGGACCCCGTGTGTGTCTCGTAGTTTGCTGATATTGATAAGGCCACCTGACCAATAACAAAGTCACTCACAGAAACAAACACAGATGACACTAGCATGCCTTTAACATACTCCAAATAAGATTTGGGGTATCCATCCTCCACTCATAAAATAAATATATATAATATTAGCATGTGACAATAGGTTTTTTTTTTTTTTTTTTACTATGGTATTATTTATTTATTTTTTTGAAAATATTCCAATCAGTTCGTTGTTTCGCAACTAATTTAATTTGGGGCGGGTCCAGAATTAAGGCTTTAAACCTTTTCCAAAAATAATACTGGGAAGATTTGAACACATACTCTCATCTCCCACATGCTTAATAACTCTCCTACGCCAACTGAGCTACCACCGGTAGTATTATTTATCTTTAAATCCTCGTGCTTTTGTTTTTAACTTATCACTCCTTGTCACATGTTTTGTGACTTTTTTCTTAGATCCAATGTGTCCGTGTAAAGGAGAGGAAAGTCATTTTGAAAAATTGAGACTCAGATGAACTTCGTAACTATCGTTTGAGACACGGATAGAAACAAACAAAACGTTATATTTTGTTTTTATTTTATTTTAGAGTAAACATCCTCTTTCGTTCTTAATAATATCTACAAATTTTTTTTTTGTTTCTGACAATAATAAAGGACTAAATTGGTCCCTAACAGTATGAAAAAGGGTCACGTTAGTGACAGAAGAGTTGACATAAGGACTAATGTGACCCTTTTTTCATAATTTTAGAATCAATTTAGTCCTTTTTATTGCCAGAAATTAAAAAAAATTTCGTAGATATTGTAAAAAATAAAAAAGGATGTTTACTTTTTATTTTATCTTTTTTTGAGGAAATAAAATATATTTTTTTACACTTAATTTACGGTGCACATAGCATAGAGCATCGATACTCTCATAAACTTTTTGAGTATTGGAAACGTTGCCCAGACACAAACGTAGTTAGTGGGAAAGCATTCAATGGGGGAAAATTCATTCAATTCAACTTTCTATTTATTTGCCTTCTTCCAATGCGCACGTTGCCGCAAACTCAATAGTAACGTGTCTCATAAAGTCTTAGGAACAAAATTAATAAAAGGTCAATTACACTCCTTTTCACACTGGAATTTTTTTTTTTCCTTTTTTATTTTCTCCCTTGTGGATAAGAATTTACCTAAATTGGAATTCTTAAATTCTTAATCATGCTTTTTGCATTTTCATCTTGCTTCTCTTGTCATATTGGAGATTGCTTTCAATGGATAACAATATTATTGACCAAAACTAACAAATTATATAAAAAAAATAGATTTGTTGTAAAATAGTATTTTATAAAATTTAATTTTCTGATTTTTTTTTTTTTTTTGCGGTTGAATTTTTTCATTTTCATCAATAAGCTAAGGGGAATATTACTCTTATGTGACATGAGAGAATTTTTCTCTCATACACACACAACTTAAAGGAGAAAGGAGAGAGAATAGAGGAGACAAAAAAATTAGAAAGTGAACTCCACCCTTGATTTGTGAATGCATGATTCTCTGATATCACATGAGAGTAATATTTGTCTTTAAGCTAATATAAAAAAACTCACACACAAAGAAAATAATAGATATAAAACTACCAAAATGAAACCTTGCAAATGATTTATGACATACCAGTGCTATCTGATATCCAATATAATGCAACTCTAACGTCAAATCAATACTGATGCATCCATTCAATACAAGTAATACTACTAAAGACAGTTAACATTCTGGTAAGATCAAGGCAAACCAATAATTTCATTCGAATTATAATCTCCAAATAAGAAACCTCCAAAAAAAAAAATCTCAAATAAGATTTATCGCATTATTATTTACATTGAAAAATCTATAATTATAATTACAAAAATAAGGAAAATTGTTTGATTTATCATTATTTTTTCTCTTATGTTTCATGATTTGATTTGCAAACAATTAGAAGTTGATTTGTAATTATAATTATAATGACTCGATGAAGTTGCTAAGAAATCCGTAAGTTATTGCTTTCTAATGGGACCACTCATACATCTTACGATCAATACTTTTTCCGGGCACTGTGCATGTTATAAACATTTAAGTCAATTCATGCATTCACCACAACGTTATCAACTCGATTTAAATCGGCCCGGTCGATTTAAAATCTGATGAATCGATTATTTTCTCGGTTCGAGTCAGAAAATAAACCAATCATATAATGGATTCGGTGAAAACGAATTCTACTAGACCCGATTTTGATATCAAAATGGGTAACCCGACTAGTTCAAAAAATAATCTATGGGTCATATATTTTATAAAAAAAATAATCAAAATCATCTCGCTTTATTTAAAATATTGTCTGAGTGGTTTATTTCTTTTACAAAATATTATATGTGGTTATTATATATAACTTTTGGATAAAGAATTTCTTCTGGAGATAAGTTATTTCTGGTGAACTCAAAACAATGTCATTTTCGGACGAAAATCAAAATGTTTTTATAATTATAATATATTGCAGGATTATATTAATCTTTATCATTATAATTTTTTAATCTTATAACTCAGAACGATGTCGTTTTAAACTCACTGAAAATAATTTTATTTCCAGTGACCGGAGAAATACTTTTCCCATAATTTTTTTATCCCTACAAAATTTATATATGCATGCGGCCCAGCTCAACTTTTCAGAATCACACAGAGTATGACCGTACCGGTCATACTCTGTTTAAGTCACAAAAAAAACACAACTTGTATCTTTTTGAACGACACACACTAAATTGTTTTATATAAGACCATGTTTGAAGCATCTTCTTATAATATGCAAGATTGTAAAATCGTGTCTATTACCTGTGTTGTTCAATTATATAACACTGTTTAGAAGAATATATATATATATATATATATATATATATATATATATATATATAGAGTTCGTCGCTTCTCCTTTCGTTCCTGATGAGAAAAGTTGCAGCAAATTATTAACACTAGGATACGGGGTCGTATCCTGGCATAAAAAAAAAAAACACATCAGGATCCGAACGCGTATCCTGATGAAAATAAGTGTTGTTGTACTTTTTCCCATCTGCACTGACAGAAGAAGTATATAACCCATAAATATATAAACAAAAATATCCCAACACAAAAAAATAAAAAAATAATAGTTAGGACGAATAAGAATTTGTACAGTACTTCTTACTAACAACTTCTAAATAATATACAGGTATAAAAATTCTCTTTTACTATTCGACACTATGTCGTTTGGGATTAGAAAAAAAATTAAAACATTTTGAGAAAATTGATAAGCAATATTCTTAAAATTCCAAAAAAATTATTTTTCAAAAGATAAAGAATATGTATTTTGTTTACCAAAAAAAAAAAAAAAAAAATGTATTTCAAAATTTATTTCCTTTTAAAGATCAGTGGACACACATTTTGTTTTTGTGAAACTAATGAAACAAGAGCGTTTAATTTTGACCCTCAACCCTGACAAAAAAGTTAGGATTTTTTGTAGTATTTAAGGCGATTACAAAGCAGGATACGATACGACTGTCCCTTTCCGAAAAGTGGAAGCGAATTTAACATCAATCCACACAAAAGTTTTTCTGTGTTCCCCACAAACTCCATCAATATAATCAATCATCCATGGTAAAAAATTTCCCTCTTCATTGTCATCATTTTTTATGATCCCAATTCACCCTTTTTTTTTTAATCCTTCTACCATTGACATTTAGGTTACATGTTTCAAAATAATTATGTGATTCCTTCCAATGAACCTAACCTCAATTATGAAGTGTCTGAGGTCACAAATTGCTCTATATATTATATGTTTCAGCTGATACTCGTAGATCATATGTATGCGTATGTGAATATTATAAATGGAACTTTGTTGTTATTTTTTATTTAAATAATAATAATAATTCTTTTTGGTTGCAGATTCACTTTGTGCTTCTCATCAGTCGACAAGGAAAAGTGAGACTCACAAAATGGTATTCACCATATTCTCAGAAGGAAAGATCCAAGGTAACTGTCTCTAATTCAAATATTCAATATGAATTGTCAAATTTTAATCCGACATACATTATCATTGTAATTGAAATTGCATGCATCGTGATTCGGTACACATCACATGGAGCATCGTTTTGTCACCGTAATTGCATGTTGAATCACCAGAATCAACGAATCTGGCCTTATAGATATTGGAAGGATAGCAAGCCAAAAACAAACACTAAAAGAAAAATTGTATATTGAATCTGTTTGATATGATCAAACAGCTAACACCTAGGACATACATTATGCTATATATTTTTTTTGTACTTTGCGCTTGTTTGATATATTTTTTTCATGTTATCAAGAATGTAAATTTTTTACACTGATCAATTTGGATCATTTTTTTTTAACATATACTAGCTATATTTCATATACCTCTTGATATTTTTATATTTGATGTTAATGTTTTTGTATTTATAAACTTGTTAAATATATGTACGGGATCATATCCTTATAGTTTTTGTTATGTTGTCATATTTGCGTATTGATCTCCTCTGCTCAAATTATGTGTATACAATATTTCTTAATCTGTTTCTTGTTCTGTTTTCTTTCTTTCTTTCCTTTTTTTTTTGTGGAAGGTAATTCGAGAATTAAGTGGCATAATTATCTCTCGAGCCCCGAAGCTTTGCAATTTCGTGGAGTGGAGGGGATTCAAAGTTGTTTATAAAAGGTGAGTCAGGAGTTTTCACTTTATTTCTGCTTCTGTTGGCTAACAAAATGCATTGAACTATAATCGTGAGTGTCTTGGTTTTGGTTCTTGTTCAGATATGCTAGTCTGTACTTCTGCATGTGCAATGACCAGGAAGACAATGAATTGGAGACCCTCTCCATTATTCATCACTATGTTGAGACACTGGATCGCTATTTTGGAAGTGTGAGTATCATAAACTGTTGAGTTCTTAAGTTCTTGATAAATTGTATACATATTTTAGAGCCTGAATTTGTTTCTCTCCTACTTGTCAGGTTTGTGAGCTGGATTTAATCTTTAATTTCCATAAGGTAGTTCATCACCTCTCTTAACACTTTTCTCTCAAATTATTATTAAACTTGCATCTGAAATCTCCACATTCAACTATTTTCGGATATTCCCTCAAAGATATTACATATTAGTTCTCATAATCTAATGTCATATTCAAATAATGAAGCTTCTGTGGTAAATGAGATGACTCAGATCAGACTTTTGATTAAACTGAGGAGGAGGATCCCTCGCAGGTCTCTTTGGACAATCTTTCAGTTTGCAGCATACTTTGTGATCAATCACGATCACAGTGTCTGTGCTTTTTTTAACGTATACTATAAATTTAAAATTCCATCAACTAAGATGGAAGAAAAACTCTGCTATTCACTCTTCAGTGTTTATCTTGTATCAATGGTTAAACTTGAGCTTGATCCTAGTAGGCATATTATATATTGGATGAAATTTTGCTCGCTGGAGCGATGCAGGAGACTAGCAAGAGAACTACTCTGAGACTGATAGCTGCACAGGTATATGTGACTACAAATGACCCTTTCCAGCCTTTCACCACCCACATGTTTTAATAACCTTGTGTTTGATAAAATTCTGATTTTATGATTTACAGGAGGATTTAGTGGAAGTTGCAAAAGAGGAGCAAAGTTCATTGAGTCATATAATTGCGCAAGCAACCAAATAAGAGTGTCACCAAGGATTGAATTATGTTACATAGGCTGCAAATCTTTTTCATCCTGGTGAAAATTTGTTCTCTGCAAATCACTAAAAAAAAAACTCTATAATAAATGGTTTTATTAGAAATTTGATTTTTAAAAGAACCTTAAGGCACAGATTAATTCATTTAGCCGACTAGACCTGGTGAAATAAGATTTGGTTGTTATTATTTTTGAGATTGAAAATTTGTTCTGTTCATCACTATGATTAATTATGTTATGAAGATAATGATAGCATTTAATGCTTTATAGTATACTGTATAGCATTGCCTTACAAGAATAGTGAACAAATTCAATTTCCCAAGATGATACCTACACGTATTTATCTGCATTGCTGTGTTTTAGTGGTCTATTGGGCCCTACCTTGTTGCTCTATTTGATGAAACGCTATAGCCCATAATTGGTGGTTGTGATTGAGCCCACCATAGCTCTAAATTAGGACACTGCAGAAATAAATTGAACTGCTTTATAGACAATAATCGATGTAACCTCTGTATTCTCTTTTTTGGATACATGTTGATCCATGACACTGTGCAAGGTGTTATTGCACAGGAAGCACTACCAATTGGAATAACATAGTCATATAAATGGGCAATGCCAACAAAGCAATTTTTGTTCAATTTTCATAAATTAGTTTGTTACTTACACTATTGTGACGGAAAAGTACACAAGCGAGGAAGAGATGGCGTCTACTTTTCGTACCCAAAAGGTAGAATATGAGAGAGACTTAATGTGACAAAGAAAAGTCCAAATTCCAGGTCACCTTAAAACTGAAAGCAGTTTGTACACAAATGAAGATAATAGCAATGTTCCTTAATGGTTGGGTTAAAACTATAAATCATGGCCATGCAAATGCCAACGGTGATATTTCACTTCTTCTTTTTTTCCATGTCATGCATTAGCATTTCGGAGTACCACATACATCAATGACCTGGTTCATGTATTGTAATCTAGTGAAAAGTTCTTTGGCGTGCTTTCCACATCAAAGACATTCTTATATATGTTAGTTCACAATTTCCGTTTTTGGGGTGTGATTCCTAAGAATTCCACCAAAAGTGTTTGGTTTGCTTGATAAATATTTTTCTGATTGCCAAGTGTTGAACCTTGAGAGGAAGGTTCACTCATGGTAATGAAAGTACTTAAAATGAGAAGGAAATAGCTAAGATACGTGAAGAATCAATACCGGTGAGAACATTTTTCTTTTTTGCTCGAAGTGACACCATCATGACAAGTTAAGAATATAGCAAGGTGGCTCAAACAATTCTTATTACAAAGTCACTGGAATACAAACACTGTCAAACATTTGTACATTGTCTTAGTAAAAAAACACAGTTCAATTCCAAACTATACTTTGTTGATGTTATGGTAAACACAACAAGTTTCTGCAACTTTGAAAGAGCTTCTGAAGTGATGGCATCAAACCAGAACCTGAAAGAACTACAATGGGCTCTGCAAGCAATCAAATCAGAAGGCCTAAATCTACACAGCATTTCCTTCTACCTTTCCCAACCAACTTCAGGTTGTTACCAAGAAACAGACAACTCCATAAACATAAACATTTCCAAGGACAATCTTCCATACTTCTCCAACCTCTTGACAACACTATCAGCAACCAAGAGCACCAAATCCACCTTGAGAAACTTGGAGTTCCACCGAGTTGAATGGGAATCACAACTGGAGAAACCTTGGCATCTTGCAGGGGAATAACCAAAATATGCAGCAAGTTGTTTTTAGAAGAAACAAGTTCAATGGGAAAAGCCCATCAGAATTTTCAGACATTCTGAAGGCAAATAAAGTGATAAAAGAGATTATGCTTTCAGAATCAGGAAAAGGGTCTGTTGGAGCTGGACTCATTGCTTCTGCTCTTATTGTTAATCACAGTTTGGAGGAGCTGCAGATATGGGAAGATTCTACAGGATCAAGAGGTGCTGAGGAACTTCAATCTCCAAGATGATTGAGGTTAACCCAACTCTTAAATTGTTGACAATTTTTGACTCAAATGTCATTACAGCTACCCCTCTTATATCTGCAGTTTTGGCAAGGAATAGGACTATGGAAGTTCATGTTTGGAGTGGAGAAAATGGGGAAAAAAGTTCCAAGGTGGTTTGAGTTTGTACCTGAGAATAGCACACTTAGACTTTACAAGCTTAACCTCTCAGGTACTTGTAGGGTTGCTTGATTCTTAGGAATAACAGTCAAGTCCCTTGACATGAGAGGAGTGAAGCTGAAGTCCCGGTGTACTAAGGAATTTATATGGGTTTTAGAACAAAACCAGACCCTTAAAGAGTTTAACTTGTCTAGAACATGCCCTTTGAGTGGATTAGGTGTGGTAAACACAAGGGCATTGCGTACATTGCAGCTGGACTCTTTAAGAATCATAGTCTACAGACCTTACATCTAACTGGAAATTGGTTCAGTGGGGTAGGTGTGGAGCATCTACTATGCCCTTTGAGTAGATTTTCAGCACTACAAATGCAAGCCAACATTACTTTGAAGTATGTTACTTTTGGAGGAGGGAGAACAAGAATAGGAAGGGATGGTCTAGCAGCTCTTTCGCAGTTCCTAATAACCAATGAGACAGTGAGGCAGTTGGGGATACATGATGATGAGAGTTTGAGATCAGATGACTTTGTTAAAATCTTCAAGAGCTTGGAGAAGAATGCTAGCTTGAAATGCTTATCTTTGCAAGGATGCAAAGGTGTGCATGGAGAGACATTGCTGCAGGCAATTCTGGAGACACTACATATGAATCCTTGGATTGAAGATATTGATCTTTCCGGAACACTTCTACACAATTCTGGAAAGACTGGGAATTTATCAAAGATTGGGCCAGACTGAACCAGAAATGGATTTGCTCAAGGACATTCCACTATCAGAACCCAAGAGATGCAGAGTTTTCTTTTGTGGGCAAGAATGAGCAGGAAAGGTTGAATAAAATTGAAGTAAATAGCTTTTGAGTCCTCAACAAATATCATATCATGAACTCCAATTTAATCGCTCAGAAAAAATGTCGACTCGTGGTCCCTGTAAAATTAAAAATAGACTCATGTTAATCCTTTTGAAGAATCAAGTGAGTCTTCTTTGAATTTCAGAAGGATCACGCTTTCGACTAATTGGATCTACTTTGAATTTCAGAGAAATCACAAATCGACTTTTTTTTTCTAAGAAATTAGAATGGCCCCCTCATTTTTTTGGAGGACGTGAAAAGTACTTCACTCATAAAATTATTTACCTTGGATGTTTCATTATTGATTAATTTCTTGAAACAACATTTCAAAACTATAAATGAAACAAATTCATGAAACTAAATTAAGCTTTATTTTTTCATATAAAAACAAGCTAATAGCAAATATACTTGAATCATAGTTTAAATTCATAATTTCAGGCAAAACCACACTCTGTCATTTCAATATCACAAAATTTCTCAGCTGGGGCACTTCCCTACTTGGATCAAGTCAGAACAATAGTGAATCCAGAGGAGCAGGCTGTCAAAACAGTAGGGATGAAGATAAAAACTTTCAAGGATGAGGATACAAAAATTTCAATATATATGGAATCTTGCTGGTCAGCATGAGTTTTTCTCCCTCCATGATCTCATGTTCCCAGTTCATGGGAGTGCATCACTTTTCATTATATATCATATCAAGTTTATTCAGGAAGCCAAGTAACAAAGAACCAAAAAGCACAAAAGAGATAGTAGAGGACCTGCAATATTGGCTCAGGTTCATAGTTTCAAACTCCAAAAGAGCAATACAACAATGCATGCTTATGAAGCACCGATACGGCATTTTCGATACGTTCTCGATGATACAGGATGTCAATTATTAAACAATACGTATCCGATACGTTTTCGATACGCGTATCCGATACGTTGGAAAAAAATTTAAAGAGTATCGGTGCTTCATGTTGCTACCAAGTGTTGCTGTTGTTCTAACACACACTGATAAAATCAACCAACAATTACAAAACTTGCAGCACACTGTAGATTCAGTACTTCAGAGACTGAGAGACAAGTTCCAAGGCTTTGTTGATTTCTACCCTACTGTATTCACAGTTGATGCAAGATCATCAGCATCAGTTAGTAAACCCACTCATCACATCCGAAAGACATGCAAGACAATTCTCCAAAGAGTACCGCGAGTTTATCAACTTTGCAATGATCTCATACAGCTTTTATCAGACTGGAGATCAGAGAATTACAACAAACCAGCAATGAAGTGGAAGGAGATTGGTGAACTATATGCCAAGTAAAAGTTCCATCTCTGAGAATTCGATCAAGACATGATAATAAAGAGGTGGTGGAAATGCAGAGAATAGCTATTGCTACTTGTCTTCATCAAATTGGTGAGGTGATTTATTTTGATGAGCTGGGGTTTCTGATTTTAGATTGTGAGTGGTTTTGTGGTGAAGCCCTAGCTAGGTCAGCTCATAAAATTAAATGCTAGAAAACGACAACACTCCTCAGAAAACGGTGGATTTATTAGCAAGAACGAACTGGAGAAAATCTTAAGTGGAAGTTTACAAAGCCCAATTCCTCGTATATATGGGTTCAAAGGTGTTTGAGAACTTAGATGCTAGGGACCTTGTGAGCATGATGCTAAAACTTGAACTTTGTTATGAGCAAGATCCATCAGATCCAAATTCACTGCTATTGGTTCAAACTGATAATTCCGTATTCTCAATAATCGTTGCCATTTTCCTTTTCTATTTTATAAGATTCTAACTTATAATCTCATATAAAGTATTTAAATCTCACATCATAACTCACTCGTAATTTTAATTTCCTTCTTGGTCATTTTAAACCCCACATGCAAATGACACTACTCAACTAGAACAACCATTAGTATAACTAGGTGTAACACTTACCATGAGCATGTAAATTTAACAAGTTCATTAATACATATATCCACTCAACACATTTCTCACTAATTATTTAACAACTTACACAGATTTGCAAAGAAAACAAATACAACAGAAAGGAAACATGTCTACGTACACTTTGTGAGGTAGTCGACAACAGAACTAATCCCACAATACAAACATAACATGATAACACCAACAGAATGATAAAGGGAAGAAGACACAGAAGAGAAAGGTAAACTTGACAAATTACAAGGACAAATAAGGGTGGCTAGCTATTCTCAGTTGTGTTTGTTGTTCAAGAACATCTTTCTGGTAAGGCCACATGCTATAGCATCTCTAGGTATTCCTTTCACATTTTGAACGGCCTCAGCAAAAACCACACCCATTCCCATATGCAAATGAGGTTCAATATGACAATGGAATGCCCAAACTCCAGGGTTATCTGCCTTAAACCTTAAAGCAGTCCATCCATAAGGGAAGATAACTGCAGTGTTCCTCAATGGTGGGTTTTTCAAGTTGAATTTAGTCTCCTCATCACCCGGTTCGAATTTCCCATCTCCATAGCCCAAAACCCAGAAATCATGGCCATGCAAATGCCAAGGATGAATTTCACTATTTTTCCCTTTTAATACATTGGCATTTTGGAGTATCACATCAACAACCTGGTTCAACTGAAAGGTATAAACCCCACTCCCAATATTTGAATTAGGGTTCATAGGGGGGTTCAAGATGTCATAATCTGCCGAGAAGTTCTCAGGGGGACTATTTTGATCAAATGCACCATTGAGTTTAAACTTAATGGAACCTAAGTAAGGAGTTGATGGTAATGTTAAGGAGACATTGTTAATGGCCCATTTGGTGTATCCATCAACTAGGTTTTGTGTGTTGAGAAGGAGAACCCTACGGTCATAGTATTTTGGAGGTTGTGGGGTTCCCATTAGGGCAAGAATTTTCTGAGAGAATGATTTACTATGATTGTAATCATCCCATTGAGGTGTTATTGGGGGTGGTGAAGTAGGAAAAACTGAGGCAGAGATTGTTTTGTAGTTTAGAATGGTTAGGGCTTGTGGGGTGTTGGGTTTTCTTCCTCTAACACCAACTGAAATCCAATAATTTTTCTTTGTGTCTTGATCTGTGGTAATGAGCACTGAGTAACTCTCCCCAGAGTATATGTCTATGTCATCTACCACAAATGGCTGAACGTAGTTTCCATCAGCTTCCACCACCACCATTTTGTGATTCTAGAAGCACAAAAAATGGGTGGAAATAAATAATTAAACCAAGTTATATATAAAAGAAGGGAAAAGTTATAGTTACTACCTCTTACTACTAAATTTTAACTGTTGATTAATTTATTGAGTCATACTTATTAATTAATTATTAATTTTCAATACATTATAATCATTAGATTCGCGAAAATCAACGGTTAAGATTTGATAATAAGAGGTAATAATTAAGAAGAAGAGGTAATAAGTATAACCTATCCCGAAAAGAATAATGATTCAAAGATATATAAAATTATTTATCTCTTACACATATTCAAATCTGTAAGACCTATGTAAAGAAAAAATATATATAAGAACCTCACATACTTTCATGTGTACATAAAAAATAATTTTATCAAAATATTTAAACCCAAACAAAAATAGAGTAAACATCATTTTTGGTCCTGGAAATATCTACGAAATCTTTTTTAGTCCCTGACAATAAAAAAGGACCAAATTGGTCTCTAAAATTATGAAAAAAGGGCCACATTAGTCCTTATGTCAACTCCTCCGTCACTAACGTGGCCCTTTTTACATACTATTAGAAACCAATTTGATCCTTTTTTATTTTCAGGGACTAAAAAATTTTTTGTAAATATTGTCAGAAACCAAAAATACTATTTACTAACAAAAATATATAGAAGATCATTTGTTTTTGAAAAATCCATGTACAGGGGTTCTAAAACCAATCCATGCAATCTTCCTAGAGCTATGAGCCCATGACTATGGACCATTTAGAAAAGGCCAGAACCTTTTTTGTTCTGTTCTTCACGTGTATATACTCTGACCAATCTATCGTCTTTTCAGTGATAATTGTCCTATCTTTTCCGTTATATCTTATGGGAAAAGTGTGTATAATTTTAAAGGATATAAAGTTGTGTCATTTTAAGAGAGAGAAAGAGATAGATAAAGTAGGAGAGAGAGTTGACAAAAAAAATAAAGGTGTGGGTCCCGCCTCTTTGTGAGAGTGAAAGGATGTAAGTTGTGTAATTTTAAATGATAGACACTTTTCCCATATCTTATCTATCTGGCATTTTCCACGTACATGGGAGTCACTTCATACCTAATGTGTTTTTTCTTAATTATTGGTATTCATCACATTGTATAAGAAGATATTAACTTAAGTCAATAAATTTGATCACTAATCATTCATTAGTTAAAAAAATAGATTTTTGTTATCAAAAAAAAAAAAATAGATTTTAAAATATTCTAAAATATATCAGGTTAAGTTAATTTTTGAGATAACATGAAAGAACCCGACTCAAAAATATATCAGGTTAATTTTTTAGACTCGAACTTAGCCCAATTAACTGCTTTAAGTTGAATTTTTTACCTTAAAATTTTAGAAGACAAAATAAATCTTTTAAGTAAAGTTTTATAGCCGGTACTTAGTTTTTAAAAATCTTTAAAATCTCAAAGTCAATAATAAATATTAAAAATTCGCTATTTGTGATAGTCACATTGGGACCAAAAATGCCCACGGAAGTTTTATTCATAATTGTTCAATATCGCTAAACGGTTTAATATTTTGTATTTGTTATAAAAAAATTTCTCTAGATCTCACTTTTATGTGAGTATAGTAGAGAAAATTTTTCTGCATCAGAAATAGAAATATTTATTTATATTAAATTGAATTATGTTGTAATTCAATTTTATCTTTTAAGCATCCCTAAGAAAACAACAATCTAATTTACCCTAAATATAAATATATATTTTTTCAAAATGAGACTCCCAAAAACCTCAACAAAAATTCAATGACACACACAGCATGGGCACACCGCACACTAATGGAGCCTAGTAAAGTGTTAAAAAAAAAAAAAAAAAAAAAGAGAGAGAGAGAGTGAGATGCTACCATCTCCTTATATAGTATAATAGATAACTTACCCCAATGGCCAAATTGAGAGAAGCTAAGGAAGTGGAGCTGGCAATTCTGATCCTGTAAGTCTTGTTTGGATCAACATGGAGAATCTGTGGTGCACATTGTTCACCACCTCCAAACTTGCATTTGGGTAGAGTGGTGTTGATAACATTAGCTGCCATAGAACAATTGTATTGTCCTCTTCCATTAATCAGCAAAGACTGAAAAAGTGAAATGTTCAGAAGTTCAGAAAATCAAATCGTATACAGGAAAAAAAAAATATAGAGGGAACAAAAATTAAGATACCAGTACTGCTTATTGTTTATGAAAGATATGTAGGCATGCATGTAACATAAACATCACCATAGACATTAGTTAAAAAAAAAAAAAATGAATCTAATACAATAACTTTCTTATTATAGAAATTCCTTACTTATTACGGGAACATATTTCTGGTTTAAAATTGAACCAAATTTTGCAAGATAGGGGGAAAATGTTGTGGAGAAGTTTTATACTCCTATTGAAAAATTCCAATACCACTTGAGGGAGAGTGCCATGCATACTATTTCTAATTGGCTTTTTTGGCATCTAGTTAGATTCTGATCTGCAATAAATTTGGATCCATACAATCAAAATATTCCATTTTGTACTTCTATTCTAATTATATCACATGTGGCCATGTGGGAGATAGATAGGTACATAAAGCTGACATATGATGTTCTCTTTCACTACTGTATACCTAGCTCGTCCATTGTAAGGAACAAATTTTGGGTGCCTAAAAAAGTAAACATTTTGAAACTTAGATAAAAATATAAGTTGGATTTAAAATTTTCACTTTTAGAAAAAAAATGTACCAAGTTACATGTGCTGCATGTAAAGAAGAAGCATTTGATAGAGGAGAAAAAAAAATTTACTAGAAAATTACAATTACTGAAAATATGCATGGTGGGAAAGTAGTTTTTTTGAGAAAGTTAAAAAAAAAATATTTGGTAGGCCAAAATATTATAAGAAAAACTGATTTAAGTTTCCTGAATCTATATTTGGTTGAAAATAAGATATTGCAAGAAAAATGGGTTAAAATTACAAAAGTAACCCTTGAGAGATATTTTTGTCCATATTTTCGCATACAAATTTTTTGTTTGCCGACAAAATCAGAATAGCATCAAGAGGGTGGTATTCTGCCTTCAATTTTACACACAAATCACGTACTCATGCAAATAAGTTTGTTAGGCAAATTTTTTACAAACCTCTACCAAACATGGTCTCCTTTCAATCCCATCCCCACTTTACTAGGCAACAAAATAAAATCCCCGTGTCAAACACCCCGTAACACTTAAAAGAAGAAAAGATGGAAAAGAATCATACATATATGTGTTAATGTTAAATTTACCTGAGGTTCATTAATCCATTTGAATGGCTGGGAAGAGAGGCCAACCTCTTGCTCATGTGTACTTTTGTGCCACCAATCACTTAGCAAAAGGTTGAACTCACCATCATAATGGAATGGTTCCTTTTGTCCCTTTGGTAAATTCACTATCAGAGAACCATATAGTCCTGCTGCTCTCTGCATACCATAGTGCCCATGGTAGAAGTATGTACCGGGCTGCACCATATTTTTACCCACGTATATTAATGTAACAATAACTTACCGTTACCAAATCCATCATCAAACGCGCGCATAACACAAACATTAACAATTAACACAGAAACTAAATGAGGAGATCATAAATGTAATTATATATGTTTACCCTGTCAACTGTGAATCTGTAATGAAAAGTTTCTCCTGGGTTTATAGCACACTGCGAAATGGAAGCAGTTCCATCTGCCCAAGGTGTTCCATACTGCAAACACACACCCCAAAAAAAATGTATGCATTTAAGTTGACATATATAATAAACCTTAATCAATTAATCATATTCGTGTTGGAATGAGAATAGATCCTCTCATGTCACATGCTCACATGTGATATGATATGAGTCGTCCATCGACAAATCAAGAGAATAGTCATTGATTTGTCTATGGACAAATACAATTATCTCGTACGGAGTCATGTGACATGAGATAATCCATTCACTAGTGTAAAGAAAAGGGTACAAAAAAAAAAAAAAAAAAACCTGTCTAATTCCATGCCAATGAATAACAGTTCCCTCAGTGGAGAGCTTGTTGGTGAGTGCAATATCAAGGGTGTCTCCAACTTCAGCTTCGATAGTAGGGCCAGGAAATTGGCCATTGATTCCCATCACAACGTGTTCAATGCAATCAGGTTCACGGATCATGTATTCCACCTCAAAATTGTAGTGCCTCACAGCTCCTAATGATAACTGAAACAAACTTAACCAAATGCACCATAGGGTAAGAGCTTTGAAGCTCATTATTATATGTTGTTGCTTTTTCTCGGAGGGCCTGAAGGGGAGGAATAAATTGTGAAGGATTGATATGAAGAAGCTGTTGGTCACAACTCACACAACAAATTATGGCATTGTGGCCAAGCAAGGTTGGCATGTATATATAGAGAAAGGCGCTAGAGTTACACTTGATCAATCTACTGTATCCATATACATGTGAACGTACGTAAAAGTTGAGTAAGTAAATATTAGTCAACTTCACAGCTATGATGCACGGACACGACACGACATGACACGACACGTCGTCACGTTAATTCTAAAAAATATCATATTTAAACACGTTGGGATATGTTTTGATATTAAATAAAAATTTTAATATATATAATATAATTTATATTTAATACATATAAGAGTCCATAATAAGTCATATAACCAATCAAATATTTAAATTTTATAACATAAATATAAATAAAAATAATTTTTCATACTTTGTTAATTTTTCATGTCAAATTTCATAATAGAAAAAAATTAATTTATAAATTATTTTTTTATATTTAGTTAATAAAATAAAATTAAAATTAAAAAAAAAATGTGTTCAAAAAAGTTGACCGTGTGTCCAAAAAACGTGTCGGAGAGTTGACCGCGTGTCCAAACGTGTCGGAACGTGTCCCACACACAATTTTTCAAAATTTGCGTGCGTCGGTGCTTGCGAGATCGGTGCTTGCGAGATTATCAGTGAAAGAATAGCAGTACTTGAGAATAAAGTAATAGAGATCACTCAGCAAAAAAGTTCTAGCTAGGTAATACTTTACCCTCTTTAATAGGTTAACGTTACCCCTTTACCTATAGATTTAACTTTTTATTCTACATTCCTAAGGCTGAAATTTAAGAGTTCTAATTAAAGGAAACAAATTAATATCTTATCCCTTGAACGAATTATTGTTAATTATAACTTTAGTCTTTAAATGCTTTGCAATTTGTTAAATCTTTAAAAAAGTAAATACGACATGCACAATCTGCAATTAATCTGATAACTAATAATTATAATTTTCAATTTTTAGAGTTATAATTGAGCCATTAGTTAGTCGTTTACTAGCTTTGGGATTTTAATTTTTAGGCAGTTGATATTTATGCATATAGTTAGAAAACAATGCATTCAGAATTTTGAAAATAAATCAAATTATTCACTCTTAATTACTTTATAACGAGACATAAAATAAAAGCTCATTTAGAAAAGTAGTGCATATTTCAAGACAACAATAATTCAATCTTAGCTATTCTTAAAATATTGAATTTTATAATCATTATACATTAAAATAATTGTTTACTTTTTCTTATTATAAATGAAGTTTAAAATTTAACTCAGAACTCAATTCTCCATTTGAAATATGACCCGAGATTCGGTGTAGTTTGTAAATTTGTAAGAAAAAAATTTGTCAATGTAATCCCTCCTAAACTAGATTTAGAGCATATTTTAGCTTAAGTAATCTCTATTCTTTTTTAGTTTTTCTTATAAGAAAAATAATAAACAATAGAGATTAGTTGATGATATGATAAATGAAATGACTCATAACATGTTTAATTTAGAAGTATCTCTGATTTAAGTATTACTTTCTGTGTGAAATAATCTTCTTTTTGACATGATAACAAAGACATCTTGTATATTAAGTTGTTAACAACTTGGATAAAAGTCCTTCTTTCTTTTTTTTGGTTGAAAGGATAAAAGTCCTTCTATTTCTAGCTCAGTTTGTCCGATTGCTATCATTATTTAACTGTCAGACTCACCAACACTGGCAGATTGTTCAGCTTAGGGTCCCAGTTTTTGTCTCTACACTGATGTATTGGTACACGTACACTGATGCATTGGATATACATAGTTAGACCGAGGCTCAAGACCGAGTATAATTGTCTTTTTCAAATAATAATAATTATTTTTATTTTTATTTTTATTTATTTTACTATCATAAAACCGAATTTTCAATTGATTAGGAGAGATATAAAAGGAGATAGATGTTCTTATATTTCATTTTAAATAATTAAATTATCAGAAAAGTATTTTTGCAGTTAATGCAGATAAATTATCTGCATTTACTTTCAAAACGACGTCGTTTTGGGATTGAAAGATTAGAAACTTATAATTATAAAGACTATAATAACCTTGAGATAAATTAAAATTATAAAAATATCATGATTTCCGTCCCAAAATAACGTCATATTGAACTTACTGCAGATAAGTTATCTTCAGTAGCTGCAGAAAAAGCAAACCCTTATATTATATGAATTTATGGTTAGAAAAATATAATATAAAATTATTAATGTGATTTTCACCTAACAGATTTGGTTACTTAATATGGTATCATAATATTTGTCATCAAGTGATCAAGAGTTTGGTTCTTATCATCTTATTTTATTAATAAATAATTAAATATTATAAAATTTCTTAGCACAAGTGGTTGGACATGTACATTATTTGTCTTTTGAGTCTAATAGTCTCTTGTACAAAAAGATATATTAGAAAAATATAATATAAAATTATTAATGTGACATTTATTTAATAGCTTAAATTCTCTTTTGTTGATTTAGTTATTTTACATTTATCTTAATTATTTATAAATAAATCAATAATAATGAGGAAAAACAAAGGCAATAAAATATTAAAAAATTATTAATAAAATAAATGACATCATTTTTACCTAATTTAATCACGTGAGATTTGAGCCCTTGATAGAGAAATATAAAATTCATTAAAGTAGCATCACCCAATAGCTTAAATTTTTGCATTGAATTGGTTCTTTATATGGTATCAGAGTCTCGGTGTTACGGGTTCTATCTTTATCACCCTCATTTAATTAATAATTAATTAAGTATTATGAAATTTTTTAGTACAAGTAGATGTGCATGTGTATTATTCACCTTCTCTAGTGTGAGGAGGCGTGTTAGAAAAGTATAAAATTATTAATGTAACATAACTCATTAACTTAAACTTTTGGGTTGAATTAGTTTTTTACAGCCCTCCTCTGCACTTCAGGAAAATATTTTTTAAGTGAACACGAAGTACATCATGGGTTCATTTTTTTGTAGTTGATGTAGATAAGTTATCTACATTTAGTCCAAAATGATGTCATTTTGGGACAAAAATCAAGGTATTTTTGTAATTAAAATTTATTTCAGAGTTGTAATAGTCTTTTTATTATAATTTTTTAATTTTTCAACCCAAAACGATATTATTTTTTGGTATGAATATAAATAACTTATTTACATTCATCGTAGAAATATTAAAACTGTACATCATTTATCAAATATGACAATAAATGACATATTTACATTACTCTTATCTTTATAATTATTTCCATAATTACAATCATACAATTTTTTCCTATTTTGGTAAGAAAGTAGATATTGTTGTAGCATTGAAAATGTAGTTGCAGGTCAGATATCAACTCCAAAAGGTACAATTATGGTCCTGCGACCTCCAGTTTTTTTGTAGTTTTGTTTATATTTTTAATAAAATATTTTCTTTTATGTAATAATAGCATTGAGATTTAAACATATAATCTTATATAAATTATTTAAATTTCTCACTGCTAGACTAATCCTAATAACTTATAAAATATTTTTATAATGGCCAGTATCGTTTACACTTGATTTGAATTTATTGAAAATAATTATTATTTTTTCAATTGAAGATTACAAATAATATTGTTCATTTTAATTATGGATGTACAGAACTAATTTATTTTTGTCTAATCGTGTACTTTATAGGATAAGAAAAGAGGTTCATTAAACGTTGCTGATACAGCCACTCATTGAGGTTTAATTCAAAAATGAAATGGGACGAATTCACGTATTTAGTAAATAGGCTTACAAGATCAATCTATCTTATTTTGTGTTTCAAAAGTTAAAATTAATGATTGTAGATACAATACATTACACCCCTATTGACATAATATATAATTTGTCATATGTAAAACAGAAATATTCGACAAGTGTCTGAAGAGTACCTGATACGTGTACCGACAATCATACATACACCAAATATTTTACAGTATCCGTACTTTTTTTGGGAAATAAGTATATGAAAATTGATCTTCTCATGTGCAATTTAACATAATCATATTATATGGTAGGATCTTAACCATTAGTAATTAAATCAACGGAGATGATTGTGTAATTTTCTATTCTTATATTTTTTCTCTCTCCTTCCTTATCACCACTAACCCACCTATGTATGGTTACGATTGCCCCACATGACATGGTCATGTTATTACCACATGAGAGGATCCACTCCCAACTATAATATGGACACGGTTGTACGTAGATAACAAGCAAATCAAGTTCACAAACCTTGCACCAATCGAATTTAATTATTCCCTTTCAATATGAAAATTAGATAGCGACACAATGGAGTGATTATAATCACAGGTGTAGTCCCATTTGATATTGGTCCATGCATTTCGATGGAGTGTGGGCACCCTTAAGGGTGTGTTTGGTACATGAGAAATTTTTTGGTGACCGGGAATCATGATTAATGGGAATTCAGTAGAAATTGAGTTTACTTGGAATCTTACGAAAGATGTGTTTGGTTCGCTAAAATATTACCAGGAATATTAGGTAAAAATTACTGATTCCATATTTGGTTTAGAACGAAATATGACTTGGAATATGAGGTTATTTTACAAAAATAACCCCAAACTATTTTTACTTTTGTAATTGATAGATTGGGTCTAGATTTTTATGTGTATTGGGGTATTTTTGTCTCAAAATTTATTGTTGTGCTTTCCCTTTACTTGGTATTCTGATTGGTATTCCGAATTACCATATTATTTTTGGTAATCTGAATAGTGACTTTTCTTTATAAATCAAATTACCGGTAATCCTTGGATATCCGGGAATCGTAATTTATTCCTTCTACCAAACGTGGTAATTACATTTACCAAAGAAGGATTACTGGTAATCCTCTCCAAAAACTTGAACCAAATACCCCCTAACGGTCATAGAACATAAGAAAAGGATATAGATTTTGTATATTGACATGACCATATCATGTGGGTAATCATAATCATACAAAGGTGAATCAATGGTAATAAAAAAGGAGAAAAAAAAATGATAAAATAAGTAGTTACGAAATCATAACCGTTGATTTACCTTTGTATGGTTGTTATCTTCTCACATGACCATATCATGTTTTTTTTTTCATATGAGAGGATCCATTTCCATTAATATCTAATAATTATGGTCGATCCTTTCCAATATCTTCTTTGGAAGGGATTTAAAGCCCTAATCACAGAATCCACCCGGAATTGAATTGGTCGTGAAACAATAAACCGATTAATATATTTCTAAAAAAAATCTAATAATTATGGACACACTTCCAAAATGCGTGGCCAATTTGAAATGAGATAGCATCTTTAGATTTGAACATGTGACAAATTAAATTTAATAAAATAAAAGGAGTTGTCTCATCAACAGCTCCTTCTTGCAAAGACAAATGAACATGCACGGGAGAAATGGAAAATTATTGAGCATGTGCATGCAGCGTTCTGATAATGGTACGTACGTGAGTGTGGGACATGTTTTTCTCTCGTATTTTTATGTCTGTTCTCTTCTTATTATTCTAATATATCATTTGTAATAGTAAGTACAAACAGGCTTGTAGGGCTGTGACCAGTGGGAACCCAGAAGCCGTGGAGGGAGAACCTACATCCTAGCCTGCACTCTCTGGTCGAATCTATCTCCATTGATATAAATACATAAATGACAAGAAAAATCTATAAGTACACTCCAAAAGCACTCTCTAACGTATAACCAAATTGTGTGAGCCAAGCCAAGACATTCATTGTCATCTGTGAGCAAGGAGTGGGCATGCATGGCCACTGCTGTAATCGACAAACTCGTGGGCAAATTTTATAATATTAAATTATTCCGGACCCATATAATCATTTCATAAGTTGTTGAAGATTATCAACTTTATCCGAGATAAATTTCTTTATAAAGAAAGGGTTAAACTTCATACATGTCTATTCCCCCTTATTTATACGCAAAAAAACTTTAAATATTTTTATAATTATAATTTCAGGAAGTCTAAAATCAACTTATATAAGGGCACCGTCTCAAGTGCGGAGCCAATTATAATTATGTTTGAGCATACCCTTATTTGAACATGTATTTACTTTAATAAAATATTAGTTTCTGATTTATATATAAAAATTAATTTGATTATAACCCAGATTTTGAGAATTTATTTTTTAGCTTTACTGTTTGATTTCACCGTGAGTCATTAAATCAACAAAGATCAACGACTCTGATTTGTAAATATATGACACCATTGATCTTTTTTTATCTAATGACTTTCAGATGAAGTGTCAAATTTCAAATTTGACATTGGTGTCAAAGGATCCTACCTCATTTCCAAAACTAACTTCATTATCTATTTACTGTGATACGTGACACAAGAAAAAGTACCTCATTGGAGAAAAAGTACTTTGACACCAAAACTAACTTCATTCCAAAACTAACTTCATTATCTATTTAAACATATGACACAATCTTTTTAGATCGAAAAGTACTCAAGCATGAAGAATTAAATTTTGACTGTGATAATTAGTAGAAAAAGTACCGAGTTAGAACAATGTTCAAATTAATCTCACGGTAATATATACCTATAGAGATATCATAGTCAAAGAGTTTTGTAAAGAAATTTAAAGTAATGGTCATCAAATAGTATCATACTTGTGTTGGGTTTGCTCTTTTACTAAAGCCCAAATGGGTTATTAGTATGAGAAGAGCCCAAGGAACCTAGAGCCCAATGAGCTAGGGTTTCTTGGAACCCATATAAATAGTACCTCTTAAGTCATCAGCCTCCAAGGTCTTTTTTGTGAGAAAGAGGCAAGCTCTGAATCTAATCAGTGCCCACACACTTCCCCTTCCTCCTCGAGAAATAGTTTGGAAGATCTGCCACAGTCCAACTTCAAGAAGGTTGTTCGTGCTGCGGCGCTGAGGTGAGCTGTTCGTGAAGAGGAATCCTACAAAGGAAGATTCTACACAAGACCTGCGCACCGAGAGGTAATTGTGAAACAATGATGATTCGGTAAGCATACCAATGTACTAGGTCCTAAACCGCTTCCGCATAAATCTAAGATTGCCTTCAATTGGTATCAGAGCCTTGGCTGTACATTGGTATGTGAATCTAGTTTCACTATTCATGTAATTAGTTTTGCTTCTTGAAATGTGGCACCTAGGGTTCTAGGATTATGGTATGAATCTAGCATGTGCATTTTATAATTCATTTTCATAAAAGTTTAAATTTTAATCGATAAAAATGCTTTAATCCATGGTTAGGGTCTCTCGTGTATTTCTCGATTTGTAACAAGGAGGCTAATCCCATATGATTAGGTTTCCTCCTTGCTGTTTTTATTTATTTTCGGAATTTCTGTGTATTTTTCCAATATTTTGTAAAAGTTCAAGATCGAGAAACCGCGAGTAAGATGCGCAGTCAGTACTGTCGGAGACTTTTCGAGGACTTTCCGATCTCGGAATGAGACGATCTATATATGGTTGGAAAGAGGACGGAAAGACGAACGCAACGGTGGGTGGATAGTCGCCATCGGATTCCTAACGCTCCTCCACGCGCCTCCACAAGCTTCTGAGAGTGGCCGCCACTCTCCGGCAAAGAATGGGAGAGTGAGAGAGCGTCCGGCCACCTTTTTGGGTGGTTCCGGCGACGGTGCACTCGTCTCTATGTGGCGGTCCTTCCCCTGGAGTTTCAGCCTGATTTGAGTTCGGGTGACGGCGCGGCAGACCTGACGGCTAGGGTTCCTCTTTCGCGTCCTAGGGTTTCTCGCCAAAGGATTGGGTCTTTGGGCTTTTGGGCCCATGAAACCCTAAAGGGGCTTGAGACAGATACTATGGGCTAGGCGAAAGTTGAATTCCAAAGTTGTATTATTTAATTTTATTTTATTTTATTTTCTTTAAAATAGGAAGGCCATGGATTAAAGTAATTATGATTTATTATTTAATGCTTTTATTGATTGGTATAAATTATATGATAGATAACATGCTTTATTGCGATAACATGCCATATAGAATAGGTGGTGCCATATTGTTGCATAACTTGTATGATTGCATGAGCATAATAGCTATTATGTCTTCAGCGACTAGTATGATAGTTATTATTATTTTGATTTTAAATCATCCTAAGAAATTAATTAATAATTATTATGATTTTTATTAAAAATCTAGATTAATAATTGAATTAATTAATTTTGGATTATTAACATCAAGACAAATAATCGTTATGGAAATTATTTTGATTTCAAATTATCCTCATAAATGATAATTATTATGATTGTTGCAATCTAGATTAATAATTAAGTCAGCTATTTGGATGATTTAAATCTAGAAAAATAATTAGAGAAAATTTCCTGAGAGAATTCTTTTATTTTGCGAGTAATTTGTGGGTTTTTCTGAAATGGTCATGGAATAACACACGCTGCATACAACATTCATGTATCATGATTGTTTGGAGCACACGCTGACGTAAAGTGACCGGATTTCAGGACCTTAATACTTTCAAAATTATGTTAAGCTTAGTGCACGTTTATCGGCGCTCTTACTTATATAGTTTTTGAAATCGAACAAAGGATACTCTCAATTAAATAATTCATGGGAATTAGAAAATGTTGCTTATGTTGAATGGAAGGAGATTTAAATTAAGAGATTAATTTAACCTTCAAGCGCATTATAGGACCATTAATAAAATAATCATGTGAAGTCCCATCGAATAAGCATGATTGGATTTTATTAGATTGGACTTAAATATCTATGGGAGGAGATTTAAATTAAGAAATTAATTTAACCTCCAGGCGCATTGTGGGTCTATCAATAAAATAATCATGTGAGGCCCCAACGGATAAGCATGATTGGATTTTATTGGGCCTTAATAATTTCAAAATTTTAATAAAGTATTGTACGTCTCATCGTCGATAATACTAAGTTATTAAAGATGATTTTGAAATTAAACAATGAATTCGACTGGGCTTATGAAAATTCTCAAACAAAAATGTTGAATGGGTGAAGGTTTTAAAAATTAATTAATTTTAAAACCTGCGGGCTCCATTTGTGGGTTTATTAGTGAAATGGTTATCGCTGAAGCCCCATCGGATAAGGATAATCAGATTTCACTAGATTAAATCTTAATAATTTCAAAATTTTAGTAAAGTATTGTACGGCCCATCGTCGGCAATGCTTAGACACTAAGGATAATTTTGAAATTAAACAATGGTTAATTACATTCAACTTTGGTAAAATTGTTAACCCTCCCATCGAGGCTCTGGCAATGGCACTGAAGGCCCAAATAACAATTTTGGTTTTTACAAGTGACTTGCCCATCGTAAGCCTTGTAAAGATAAACTGAAGGATTATTAACAATAAACAAGAGTAGTTATGAGAATCTACTTGCACTTTGTTTGTTTATTGCATTATTTGTTTGTAATTGTGTGCTTTATATGTTTTTCAGAAAATATCTTAGAAATGATTTTGAGTCGAAAACCTCTAGATGGTACCAACTATGAATAAGTGAAAAGCAAATTTTTTGATATTGTTCTAAAACATGGAAGCTAAAATTTGTTCTGACAATGCGAGGGCCATAGCAACCTGCAGAGGATGCGTCTTAGGAAACTAAGATGCATTTCTCAGATTGGGAAATGGCAGATATGGTAGTTCGCTGCCATGTTCTTGTCAGTCTTTCCAAATACTTGCAGAAGCAAGTCTACATGATTAAGAGTGGAGTAGAAATGCTTCAGACTCTTAATGACATGTTTGCTGCGTCTAGCAGTTCTGCTAGACAGAATGCAGTCGGTGCAGGCTTTGCTAAGAGTCTTGTTAAATCCAAAGGGAAACCCAAGGGTGGTAACAAGAACAAAATAACTTGGTTATCAGTTGTCAAACCAGTTGCTATGAAGAAGCCGCAAGGCAAGTTCTTCAAGTGCAGACTGAAGGTACACTGAAAGAAAAATTGCCTAGAGGTGATGAAAAGAACCAGACATGGGCATATCAAGGCCTGATCAGTGAATGAATTATTGATTCAGGAATCACTGATTATGTTTGTTACTCTTTGTAGTAGTTCAAACATGGCATACCTGTCAGCAATGGACATAGATATTTTAAGCTTGAAAATGGGAACTTGTGTCTGCATTTGCAGTAGGACAAGTTATTTATAAGACTATGGTTTTGGGTGACTGTTTATTTGTTCCAGATTTCAAGAGAAATTCAATTTTTGTTAGTTGTTTTGGTTAAAACACGGTTTGACAATGCAATTGATTCCTCAGTTACATTTCGAAGTTCATCTTCGTCTTGTTTTGTTCTGGTACATTGTTTAAATAGTCTTTATTACCTTTGTCCTATACCCCCTAAATTTTTGTGTTGAATGGAAAGGATGATGAACAAGGATTTTCACCAAAGAAATAAAAGTTTCAAATGAAACAACTTTGGCCTTTGTGATTGAGTCACATGATCTCAAGTAGCAAACATGTTTTAGTTAAAAGAAGGACTGAAAGTTCAAGAATCTTTTAACTAACAGCTACATGTTAGTCCTATTTGGAAGGTAAAATGGCCAAGCAATCCTACAAGGGTCAAAAAGGTTTTGCGCAACTATTCAACTGGAACTGGTACATACTAAAGTATGTGGACCACTTAGCGTTCAGACCAGAAGAGGTGATGAGTACTTCATTATATGAAAGTTTACCTTGGATTTGGACAGATGAACCAAGTGCGCTATAAGTCTAAAGTTTTTGGAAATTTCCAAGAGGTTTAAGTCTGAGGCAGAAAAGCATGTAGGTGTTCAAATCAAAAACACTTTGGTCTGACTAAAGTGTTGGCTACCTGTCTGGTAAGTTCAGGTCTTACCTGATTTAAGAGGGGATAGTTTTTGTAACTGTCAACTCTAAGAACGCGTTAGTTGAATGAAGTTGCAGTATGCAAAATCAAACATTTCTAGACTTGGTGAAGATCATGTTCAGTTATTCATCTTTGTCAATGTTGTTCAAGGGAGATGCCTAAGAGAAGGAAATGTACCTTCTTAACTTGATTCCGTCAAAAGTTTGTTGTAAAGACACCTAAAGAATTATGGAAAGGGTGCAAGCCCAGATCAAACCATATTCGGATTTAGAGTGCTGCGGCACACGTCCTATAACAGCAGTCAAATGAGATGGAATCTTGTATGGAAGTGTGCATATCTTTTGGCTACCCTAAGAGAACTAGGGATGATTTCTTATTTAGTTTTAAGGACAAGATAATCTAAGTGAGCACTCACATGATTTTCTTAAAGGAGGACTAGATAAGAAATTACAAGCTCTTAAGTTAGGTTATTCTTGATGAGATTTATCTCAGATCAAGAATTTCCAGAATCTCTAGAAGCTTCATCCACTGTTCCCTTGATTGTTCAAGAGGGGATAGATATATCTCTAAGTGAACAAACAAAAGAACCATGATTGGAAATTCAACATGATAATATATAAGTGAAACTAGTAGAAATATTAGTATCACATGTAAATGAACAATATCAAGAATAATCGGATCCTCAAGAAATTGAAGATCCATCATTTGACCCACTATTTGTTTTACCTATAAATACACAAGGTCTAGTGCAGTACATTCGTAGTAGGAGAGAACCTTGTTAACTCTCAAGTTGTCTCTTGTTGAGTGATATTGATCCTACTAGTTACGATAATACACTAGAAGATGTTGTTGATCAAGTGTTGCTCACGCTATGAACAATGAGATGAAATACTTGTATTTCAACTCCGTTCGGTCCTAGTAAATACACCAAGAGGGGTAAAACCCACAAGGTGCATGTGGACATAAAAGGCAAAGAGAGGATGGACAGAAAGGTGAAAATTTTCAAAGCTAGCTTGGAGGCAATTTTTGCCAGACGCCATGCTTGAGTCTATCCAGATTCTCTTAGTTGCTATAAGTCTCAATTATGAGATTTCATTTTGGGAGTTGGATGTCAGGATATCTACATACAACAACCAAAAGGGTTTATAGCAAATGGGTAGAAACACATGGTATGCAAGTTGTGAAAGTCTATTTCATAGACTTAAACAAGCATCCAGGTCTTGGAACATCAGTTTTGATCAGGTTATCAAAATTTTGATTTTGAGAGAACCTTGATGAATGATGTGTATTTGTATGTAAAGGATACAACGGAAGACAGTAGCTTTTCTGGTACTTTATGTAGATGATATGCTCCTTATTAGAAACAATGTGGAGGTAATATCAAGCATAAAGAGTAGGCTAAGTTAGCGTTTTGGTATGGAAGTACTGGGGAAGCCAATTATATTCTTGGTATAAAACTCTTATGAGGTCGGAAGAATAAGTTGTTGGCAACACCTCAGGCTACTTACATTGACAAGACTCTGCCAAAATTCAACATGAGAATTCTAAGAGAAGAATTATAATTCTCATATGTGGAATTCATCCTCCTAATGAGTGACCAAAGACTTCTAAGAAGGAAGAATGCATGAGCAAGATATCTTATGCTTTGGCAAAGGTAGACTCGCGTGTCATGTTGGGCGTTAAAACAGACATCTGTCACGCAGTGGGAGTAGTGAGATAGTACCATTTTGAACC
>NW_026895961.1:0-19311 GCF_033153095.1 Gastrolobium bilobum | reverse complement strand
AGCACATTGAGGACTGCAAAAAGTGGAGGAAAGCTTTGATCATAAAACTCTTAGGAAAACGATTAAATAATCGATTCCTTATGACCAGGCTTCTAAAGATCTGGAATCTTTCAGGTACCTTTGAAGTGATTGATCTGGATAATGGATATATCCTTATTAACTTTAAGGATGACAAGGACTACCAGCACGTACTTCAAGAGGGTCCTTGGATTGTTATGGAACATTATGTAGTGGTTCAAAGTTGGAGACCAGTGTTTGATCCCTATGATGAGCAAGTCAAGAGGATGGCAGTTTGGGTAAGGATTCCAGATTTACCAATAGAGCTCTACTCTTCCTTTCACTTGTGGAAAATAGGAAATCTCCTTGGCAAGACAATAAAGGTGGACAAGAACTCTTTGCGCAAGTCAGACAGCGGAGGAGGAGAATACACGGAAAAAGCTAAGTATGCTCGCATCTGCATTGAGGTAGATTTGAGGAAGAGTTTCATATCCCAATTCCATGTGCTGGGGAGGACATTTAATGTAGCTTATGAGGGTCTGCACCTTATATGCTTTGGGTGCGGTCGTTATGGACACCGTAAGGACATGTGCAGTGGCGGTGTAGATTCAGGGGAGAAACAAAAACAAACTCCAACGGCGACAACAGCTGTGTCAAACATCTTGAAGACAAAGGATACTACATGTGAGACACCTACAGAAGCCTTTGGTTCTTGGATGGTAGTCCAGAAACATCCTAGAAGAAGCAAACCAAAGGTTACCCCTCAAAACCAGGCGGAGGCGCATGGCAAATCTCAGCCCCAGAAGATCGGCAACAGACAGGTTCGCGGGTGGAAGGTGGCCAACGTCCGAACCGAGGCTAGCTCGGCGTCCAGGTTTACAGTGTTGTCAGGAGAAAAGCAGGAAGATACCTACAAGGGTCAAACATCAGTTCAGCAAGAGGATCAGAAGGTGCAAGAGGAGCAGGTGGCTAAAGTGTGTCAGGAAAGTGTCCCCAAGGAGTTGACTACTTGCAATAAGCCAAAAGATTCAATAGGAATACACTATTCCTCGGAGAAAATGAAACGTGAGAAAGGGCATTCTTCTACTGACATATCGATAACTAAGTTAGGTATTATCATAAATACCCATACTAAACACAGCAGACCTAGCCCTATGGGGTCACGAATAAAGGAAAAAGGGGCCCAAGCGTTGGAAGGCATGCATGCAGAAGGCAGTAGAAAGGAAAATGGTAAGACACATATCAAGGCTGAAACTTACCAACCACAACCCTGTAAGGATCCAGGAAACTATTGCAGGGACCAGGAGTTAAAAACCCCCATGAGGCTTATGTCCGCTGAGCAAAATGAGGATGGCCTGATGAATTCGATTTCTGTGATTAGGCTTAACAACATAGAGGAGCCAGATACTAAGGCTATTCCTCCCTGTGTAGTTGAAGGGAGCTTTCCAACGGCAACCTGTGTTGTGTTTCAAGCTAAGGAAGATCAACCTGAGCCAAACTTCTTTGGCACAGGTGGTAAGGAGCCTGAGTCCCTTAACCAGAGGTTTCGAGTTCGAGCTCTTGAATGAAAAAAAAGGATTTGGGAGAGCTGCCTCCGAAAGGGTCCGACAGTGCTCGAAGGGGATTAGTCTTCGGTTGCGGCTGGAGGATACCCTTGAATTTATTCAAAATAAAAAATAAAAAAGGAAGATCACCTTGGCAGGAATGAAACCCTTCCTTTGGGAGATGTCACGAACACTAGCCAGATTAATGTGGAATCTGAGTATGGGAATGGCGGATCCCTTAGGCTTTGTTTGGGAGTTTGGAGGGGAAGGGAAGGAAGGGGATATAAGGGGGAGGGAGGGGAAGGGGAGGAAGAAAATTGAAGGGTATTCCCTTCCCTTGTTTGGGAGTTGAAAATGGTAAAGAAGGAAAATGGAAGGTTAATGAGATATTTTTACCATTTTATCCTTTTTTAAAAATTAATATAATTATTATATTTTCAAATTAAATAAAATTTAAAGTTTCTAACAAATTATTTATATACTTTTCACAACACAAAAAAAGATCCTATTTTCGATGAAATTTATACGTTACAAACGATGAAAATTTCGTCGCAATTTTATTTTTTCGTCAGTATACTTTTTGTTGAAAAGCGACGGAATTTTTCAACCACTGAAATTTTTTACAAAAATAAATTTTCTATTGAAATATTCAACGAAATTTAGTTTCCATCAAAGTTTTGACGAAAATGATTTCCTCCATCAAATGTTTTAAACGAAAAAAGAATTTTGTCAAAAAATTTGACAGATCATTCTCCGTTCAAAATTTCGATGCAAATGTGTTCTGACGAAAATTTCGACAGAAATTGTTTTGTTAGAAATTTTGAGGGAAATGTTTCATTCGAAACTTTTGACGAAATTTAGATTTTGTAAAGAATTTTGACAGAATATTTTTCCGTCAAAATTTTTTGTCAAAATATTTTCCATCAAAAAAATTTACGAAAATATTTTCTGTCAAATTTTTTTGACAAAATTGCATTCCGTTGAAAAATTTGATGGAAATATTTTTTATCAAAAAACTTGAACGCAAATAATTTTCGTCGAAAATTTTCGATGGAGATGTGTTTCGTTAAAAAATTTGACAGAAATTTTTTTTTCCCAAATGTTTAACGAAAAAAATTTCGTCGAAAACTTTCGGCGGAATTTAAATTCTATTAAAAATTTTGATGAAATATTTTTTCGTCCACAATTTTCGATACAAATGTGTTTCATTGAAAATTTTGTTGGAAATATTTTTCGTCAAAAATTTCGATGAATATGTTTTTAAGTGAAATATTTTGACAAAATTTATATTTCGTAAAGAATTTTGACAAAAAAAAATTTCCGTCAAAATTTTTTACAAAAACATTTTTAGTCGAAATTTTTTTCGTAAAAAATTTGTACATCGAAACTTTTCGATTGAAATGTGTTTCGTCAAAATTTTGGACGGAAATATTTTCGTTAATAGTTTCGACGAAATTTAGATTCTATCAAAAAGTTTGACTGAACTTTTTTTTTTTCGGACAAAATTTATGTTAGTGATTATGACAAAATCTGGTTCCCTCTTTAATTTCGTCTTTAGTTGTGACAGAAATTTTTTGACATATATGATTTTCATCAAAAATTCCATCACTGTTTTTGACGAAATATTTTTCGTCAATAAATTTTGTCGGTATTTGAGACTTTTCTAATAATATCGCATTTAAAATGATTCACAATTATGTAGTTTTAACTTTTTAATGCTAAGGGTAGATAAGTAATTTTTAATATTTTCCCATTAAACCCTATAAATTGAGGGAACTTTAATTTTAAGAAGAATGAGGGTTTTGGAGGGTTTAGTAAACATCCCCAAACTCTTCCCCTCCTTTTTTAAAACTCTCAAACAAGGGAAGGGCTTACTAAAACCCTCATTTTCCTTCCCTTCCCCTCCTAAAACCAACTCCCAAACAAAACCTTAGGAAATTTCTGCTGAGAGTTAGTTCCTTGAGTTCAATCCAGTCACCTTCACAGCTTTCAGAACTTTTCTTGATATAGAATAGATCTATATCTCTAGCATTCTTCTTAGAAATTGTTGTCCCTAAGGTTAATCCATCCAGCAAAACAGAAATTACTTCATGATTTGAAAGTGCAGGAGCTTTTGCGAAATCAAAACCACCTTTCTTAGCCAAAGAAAGTATTTGTTCTAGCTTCAATGCATTGTTTATAATCCTACACAATCTACTTTTGGTCAAGAATATCCCTTCAACAAGGAAGAGATCACCATTTTTTATTTCTTTTACCTCAACAACCCTTTGCCCCTCAATTATACTTTGCCACTTCCGAGGCAAAACCTCAAGATCACACTTAAATTGCTCCAAATCATACAAGTGTTACCCATTTACATCGAGACGAACCTTACCTCCTTTATATTCTGAGGCGACAAGCATGGATTGAACCCCGCCATATTGCAACTGCTTCCAGTCCACCATAATTTTGCGTGCCTTGTTAGGATACTCAGCTTGAAATGTCTCCACATAATTGGCAAGTGGGCTTCCATTCATCTCCACCTCCAAAGCATGAAGACGGTCGTAGATCAAAGAAGGTGAGGCCTGACTTTTGATGTGCAGCTCTTTTGTTGTTTTCTTGGTGATAACGTCAAGCACCACATGCTTCTTAGCCACCGATAATTTTGTTGGGTGATCTGCCTTCCATTTGTAGCTTTCTCTTCCCTCCCTATCCATCGGTCGTTCAACGTGTAGGTGCCATTTGAGTGCGCCCAAAGTGTTGGCGTTCCTCCCCTCATGTCTGTCCTCATTTCATAAGTTGGGTGACGGTGCAGATTTTAGGTCTGGGTTTAATTTGTTTTTGGATATTAGTTTGGGTTTGGATTTGGGTTGGGATATGGGTTCAACTTTCGAGTGGGTCTGGCTAGACAAGGTGATGGGCTGACATGCCCATTTTTCACTCAAAACAAAAGCTCTATCGGTTTGGGTCTGGGGAAATTTAAAATCCAGTTGGGCCTGACCTGTTAATTTATTTGATTGGCCCATTTTTTTCACTTTCTTTTCTGACCTAATTTTTTCTTCTATCCAGTTCTCCGTTTGCAGCCTCTTATCCGCCTCATCTTGGCATCCAGAACTCTCCTCCCCCTTCTCAAAAAGATCTAAGTATAGTGGTTTGGATACTGGTGATGGATTAGCCACCACCATTGGTGGCTGTAGTGTCATCTTCTTACACCCCCTGCAACAACTCTATTTTTTCTCCAAAAAAATTTTGTCAGGTGACTCCGGGAGTAGTGATGGAAGGGCCACCTCCACTAGTGGTTGTGGCATCTGTGCTACGCCGACGACTATCGTCAAATCCTCCCTTGTATTCATAAGGTCTTCATTTCGCTCTTCCCTTGCAACCTCTTCTTTGTCATGCTTCTCTAGCACAAAGGCAAGTGATTGGTTCTCAACTATTGGCATGATTTTCCCTTGGTTTCTCCTCTCCTCCATGATTTCTGGTTTCTTCTCTCCTTCCATGGCGTCTAACTTCCTCAACATTGATTCAGTTTGCCTTTGGGGTTTTGATTTAGAGGCATCCGATTCCTCATCATCATCTACCAAATGGATTTCAAGTAGATATTTCTCTATAAGTGCTCTCTCAAAGTCCATCCAGTCTGCATTGGGATTGTACCACCTCTAACCCTGATACCAGCTAAATGCAGTTCCTCTGAGCCCTCTCACAGCTTCCTTCAACTTCTCAGTTTCATTGATTCTTTCTATTTGGAAATATCGATCCAAATAGATCAGCCATCCCCAAGCTTCATCATCTTCTCTGTCTCCATAGAACTTGGGAACTTTGCTTCTTGGTGATTTTCTTCCAAGCGTGGCCATGGTCCACAGAGCTCCCAGATCAGAAGCTCTGATACCAATTGATACGGACTACTAAGATAATCAAATAATCAACAAAAACACAAGCTATTTTGGGTCCAGAAACTACTAAGATACCAATTGAAGCCTCTTATGAACAAGCTTGTCTCTCCGTTTCAAACAAGTTTTGTCCCGGGCAGAAACATCCATGACAATGTCATCATTGCTCAAGAATTGACTCATACTATGAACAAAATGGGAGGAAAGAAAGCCTTTATGTCGATCAAAATTGACTTATCTAAGGCTTATGACATATTAAATTGAGATTTCATCCAAAAGGTCCTATTGGAAGCTGGTATTCCTCATGACTTGGTCAATATTATCCATTTTTGTATTTCTTCTACTCGTTTTTAGGTCCTATGGAACGGTGGTAGGTCTGAGAGTTTTTCTCCTTCTAGAGGAATTCGGCAAGGGGACCCTATCTCACCTTACATCTTCGTCTTGTGCATGGACAAGCTTTCTCACCTGATTTCAAAAGCGGTTCAGGTCAGCACCTGGAAACCTTTGAAAGTTGGTATAACTTATCCTCCAATTTCCCACTTGATGTTCGCTGATGATTTGGTTTTATTCGGGGAAGCTACTCTTTTTCAATTGGACCGTATGTTGAACTGCCTTCGTAATTTCTGTGACACTTCTGGTCAGCTAGTCAGTATCGAAAAATCCTTGATCTATTTTTCTAAGAATATTGACCAGGGACTCAAAACCGATATCATCTAGGCTAGTGGATTTAAACACGCGGATTCCATGGGTCTGAACCTAGGATCTATGTTGAGCCATGGCAAGGGTAGACACAAGAACTTTGCTAGAATTCTCGATCGAGTTAAAATGAGATTCTCTAGCTGGAAAAAAAGCCTGCTCTTTTTCGCAGGTCGTGCTACTCTTGCAAAATCGGTGATCAGTACGATTCCCAGCTACCAAATGCAACACGACTCTTTATCTGTGTCCATCTGCGATGATATTGAGCAGTTACAGCGTGGTTTCATCTAGGGGGATACTGAGGAGAAGAGGAAGGTGCAACTTGTCTCTTGGAAGATTTTGTGTAAACCCACATATGTTGGTGGGCTGGGAATTTTGAACTTAAGGCAGCATAATGACGCGTTTCTTTTCAAGGTTTTTAGCCATATTTTGAACAATAGAGACGCTCTCTGGGTTCAAACGCTGCTAGGAAAATATGCGAGGAGGTTGGACATCAGAAGACAAGTCAAAAGCTATAGCCAAGACTCTAACCTTTGGAAGTGCCTATGCAGAATCTGGGAAAAAGTTTTGGATAACATTATTTGGGACGTTGGAAATGGGAGAGACACTATCTTCTGGAGTGATAACTGGACTCACCTGGACACAACCCTCGACAACCTTGCCCTATGTCCTATAAATCAGGTGGATCGGCATACTAAGGTGGTGGATCTTATGGACAACCTCACAGGAAGTTGGGACCTGGATACTCTCCACAGAAAACTTCCCTTCGAAGTAGTTGAGCACGTTAGTGCAATTATTCCTCCGTGCGATGGCAGAGGGCAGGATCGCATGATATGGAAGAATAAATTATCTCCAGTTGGAGTGG
Source organism: Gastrolobium bilobum (assembly GCF_033153095.1). NCBI lineage: Eukaryota > Viridiplantae > Streptophyta > Magnoliopsida > Fabales > Fabaceae > Gastrolobium > Gastrolobium bilobum. The sequence goes on along the minus strand of NW_026895961.1, from coordinate 12,340 downwards.
TTAAGTATGCCTATAGGATAATTATGGGTTATGATTCCTTGATCCCTGATAATCTTTGGAGAACTGTGTGGAAGAGGAGAGGGCCTCATAGGATTAAAGCCTTCATCTGGATGGTGTTTCACGATCGCCTTCTTACCAGAGACAATACTTCTAAGTGGGGTGGTCCCAGCAGCTGCCATTCCTACCCAAGTACTATGGAAGACCTCTCGCATGTGCTTCGGATCTGTCCCAAAGCGTTGAACGTTTGGAGAGCGTGGTTTGGCGGTAACCTTCCCTGGGACTTCCTCTCCATGCCATTGGAAGAGTGGCTTAGAAAAAATATTATTTACGAATGGAGTCATGCTCAAATCCTGAACTGGCGTGACATTTTCTTCACTTGCATCTGGTTTTTGTGGGTTTAGAAGAACAATGAAGTTCATGATCCCAACTATCATCGTCCCTTTGACCCTATCATATTCTTAACCTCCTATATTATTGATTTCTCGCGGGAAGGTCTGCACCAGGCTGGTCGTTCCTCTAGCTATCTTGATTCCCCAGCGTACAGTGGCTAGCTCCCTCTCATGGTGTTTGGAAATTGAATGTTGATGCTGCTTTCAAGAAGAACTCTAACAATGCCTGTTGTGGGGGAATGATTAGGAATGACAGAGGAGATTGGATTGCAAGTTATACTTATAACATTGGTATTTGCCCCCCTTTAACAGCTGAATATTGGGCCATTCTAAAAGGTCTTCAGCTAGCGTGGTACATGCATGGCCAAAATATCATTGTTGAGAGTGACTCCCTTAGTGCTATTCAGGCCATTTTGAAAGCTCCCAAGAAGTCTGACTATAACACCTCACAATTTTAAATCAAGTAATTAAAATATTAAGTGAGCAATCAAGTGATGGATTAGTGAAAATCCTAAAGATTAGGCCAAAATACAAAGAAAGGGCAAAACGGTAATTAGCCAACACGCAACCCTATGAAGATAAAAATTGAGTAGAAGGTCTCATATGGTAAAAATAACCCTAGAAATGGGTTTAGAACGAAAAATTGAGTTGACAGGCAAGTTTCAGAAAAATCAGTGAATAGTGTTTTTCGCGGGTAAAAATATCGCGTTACGATTGCATCGTAAAATGTGCCAGTTGAATTTTGAGCTCTAGGTTTCAAATATGAGTTACAAATGGTCTAATGAGTTAGGAAAGATGATTGTTGATAAAATTTGATTAAAGTAAGTCATTTTGGGGAAGCGTGCCAACGGCGCACGTGATAGCTTAAAAACAGTGTTTTCTCCGAACGAATGGAGGACTCTGAATTCATCTGATCAAACCTAATTAAAGTGGAATAGTTAATGTTAAAAATTAGAGTTTCTAAATAGGCTTTGAATTTACGGACGTTTAGTGAGAGTTTTGACGCGTTTTGAATCGCGTGAGGTGGCTTGGGACCCACCCCAGTTGAAAGTCACTTAAACATCTCATCACTCCACTATTCATCATCACCCTCACTTCCTTCTCTCTCCCCAAGCCCGAGTTTCAGCCCCTCCCCCTTCATCTTTAAGCAAATTTTTCTTCTCTCCATTAATCACTCATTTCTTCACCAAATTCAACAAAGTTTGTGTTGAAATTTGTTGGAGGGAACCTTCTAAACCCATTGGTACCACTCTTGAGCCTTGAAATCGTGTGTGGGAGGAGATCCTGCCCATTTTCAGCCGCGACTTGGAGGAGAAATTTTGTGTTCATGGAGCTTTGGAATGCTCCAGTGGTGGAGTATGTGTAGGAGGAGCCCATTGCCTAGCATTTGAGTGAGTTGTTACACCTTTTTATTGGTTGATTCTTGTGATTGAGTTTTGAAAACCTAAAGCTTTGAATTGATGAATTGTGATGTTAGAGAGCTCAATTTGAAAATGTGTATTAGATGATAATGTGTTAGAATGATGTATTAAAGCTAGAAATGAGATGAAATTTATTGGTGAAAATTGATGAATTTAACTTAGAAAAATTGATGATCATGACTTTGGACTTTTGAATTTTGGTGTTGAGACTTTGTATGATGAATTGTGGCATGATGGTATGATAATATAATAGGTTGTGTGAAGGTTGGAGTTATTAAAATTGAATGGAAATTCCTTGGAATGTCATAGGGCAAAATTCGAACCCTTGAGGAAAAATTGAGGAATTGATGTTGAAAAATGATTTGGATGATGATTGGTGTAGTTATATGGTACTTAGATGGGTTGTGTTGTGGTTGGAAAGTGTTTGAATCAATGGGAAAAATGAATTGTGTTTAGAGACCGAAATGAGCCTAGAGTGAAATATTTCGCAAAACGATGCGTAAATGTCGTGAAATGGAAAAACGACGATTGAACTAGCCTCTAAGAACCTAAGGAAGTGTTATAAAATGAGAAAGAAAATTTAGAAAAATAAATCCCCAAATAACACCTATATGGCCGAACCTTCAAGGAGAAAAGGGGGGATTTTGCGGTTTTCGCGTTCTGATGTTATCCGACGCGAAAATGACGAAACGATTGACCTTGTTCGATTTGGTGCTGCTTCCTCAGTAGGTTCTGACCGAGTTTTCCTAGGATACCCATTGACCTTGTTCGATTTGGTGCTGCTTCCATTGCATGCAGATTGGGACCAAACCCAGCATCGTTCTTCTGTTTTTTTTCGTGCGCTGTCTAAATCAATTCAATAAGGTAGGATGCTTTCTTTACCCCTCTGTCTCAGTTTGCTATTTTTGATTTCTAAAGGAGTCTTCCCATTGCTTATAGCTGAAGATGTCGATCTTGGAGAGTAGGAGTATAAGAAATTAAGCACAAAACGTAATAAATTCCCCCTTGACTGAATGGAGTACATAGATGTATCTTTTAGGAAGTAAGGATCAAACCTCTAGCCTTTGCACTCATTGTTCGGCTGTTGCATGTGTGTTATGCAATGTGAAGTTTTTCTGTTATTTTTCCTGGTTACTGTTCGAGTGAACAGCCACGAAAATAGTATGGGTAAATTGAAATTGGTTCCTTTGGGAGCTTGAAATAGAGCTCCCCAACAGCCTTGAATCGTTCTTGAAGTGGACCAAAAATATTTGATCTTGCATGTGTAGGAGAACCGAATACAACATGCTAAATTGTTAATCCTTCATGCCTAAATGATGTGACTAAAAGTTTGGTATAGGTAAAATAGTGAGCACCAATTTGAGGGCTTAAAATCGTAATGCTTAACCTTGTGAGCTTGGAAATAGTTTTTTTATATTGATTGGGCTGCCCCTTTGATTAACCAAATTAATTATAGGTCGGGCTGTAGGCAGGGCTGGGCTAGCCTGACCCATTTACACCCCTAGTCTTGGGTTTCAAATTTCTTCTGTAAAAAATTCCTTGTGGGTAGGAGAATAAATTATGACAGGGCTCGACGAAATCTATAATTCTTGGTTATTTTGTATGCTGCTCACATGATAAATTATGTTCGATTTACAAATATCACACTAACATTATTATTTTTTTTACCCGTGGTTGGAATATAACAAGATGTCTTTAAAATTAGATTAACCATTAACCATGGGTTCATCCTGTATAACAATGATACAGACAAAGTCAAGTTCTCATATTTTTAACTCTGAACAAGAAGCTTGTGTACATAATTTGAATATAAACCATAGAGGAACCAATTATCCAAAACAAAAAAAATACCAAAGGGCCAACCAAATTATAACCGATTATCTCCATCTTAACGTGCACATGTCAACCACTCAAGCATAAAAACTTCGCGAACTATTTTTAAACATTGGATGGAAGGGGGTAAATAAACAAGATTTAAAAAGAGAAAAAAAATGAACATCAGCCAATAAAAAGCATAAAGTGTATTAATTTTTTTTTTTATACATATATCGTTACTTTTTTACACATAAAACGTAAAAAAACAAAAGTTTTGGTATTATTAGTAAGGGGTAGGATATTGTAACAACCAACTAATGTTACTACCAATCAATTTCATCGTTAGATCGATTATGTTGATCTAACGGTTATATTTATTTACATCTTTGTATGGTTATGATTCCCCATATTTAATGTGAAAGCATTAAATATGAAAAATCGTAACCATACAAAGATGAAAATAAATATAAAGTATTAAATATGGAAAATCATAATCATACAAAGATGAAAATAAATATAAACATTTGATCAACATAATCGATCTAACAGTGGAATTGATTGATTGATAGTAACAGTGGTAGTAACACTACTTGATTGTTACAATATTCTTCCCTTATTATTAATTAATTTTAAGTTAATTTTTTACTTTACATACTTTTTTCCCTCCACCAAATAACATTTTCAATCATTCCATTTCTCTTTCAATGAAGAGGGAAACAATTACTTGTTATTCCTTCTAATCAAACTGTCTAACACATTTAGCAATTAAAAACCAAACCCAAACCCAATCACTTGTTGGATAAAGGGGAGAAATTTTGGTTGAAAAGAGAAAATTCATCCTCTTTTACGTATTAAGATATCCAAATATAAATTTAATGAGGCAAGATCATTTAACATTGTATCAAACAAAAAATTTAACACTTCATCAGAAAATCATTAGATCAAAACAAATTAGAGTCGTTTAAATCAAGATAATATCAACGACTCTCGGATGAGATGTTAGACTTTTTGTTTAACACTAGCGTCAAATGATCTCTTTCCTCCTAAAATTTAGTTATATAATATTAATCTTTAACATACTTGTTTACCATCTAATCCAAACTCAAACCAAATGCCAAATAAAAATCCAGTACAAGATACAGACACATTTTGCAACGTAAGTACAAAATGTTTTGAAAAATATAAAATTCATAAACAAAATTTCTGGGCTACTACGAGCAGCAACTACAACAGAAACACAATGGGTTACATTTTTCACTTCTCGAACGTACAGCTCATTGTTGTCTACAATGAGAATTGTCCAACAGGAATACCAGTGCATAGAAAACCCATCCCACTGCAGCTCGGCCCAAAGACAATAAAATAATCGTGCAAACAAAAATTTTGTACTGCTAAAAAAGAACAAGGTAGGTGCTCTCTTCACTACACTTTCAGCGTTTGACAAATCGACAATTGCTACAAAAAGCCCACAAACGATAGAAGGCAATCAGTTGTGGATATCATATCCTAAACGGCGGGTTCCCTGAGCTAGATTGATCTAACTTAACCCTTTTAAACTTGGATTTCTCAGTAGCAATTTCTTGGAAAAGATTCGGTCCACTAAAGCTGCGCTTGAAGCCCCTTATCTTCTTCCTCTTCCCCTTATCATATTCTTTATCCCTGAAAATTTAGAGGTGGAAAGATACAGATTTATAAATATGAAGTTATTCATTAGAATAGTCCGGTCACAGTCAGTGATGAAAAATCCTAAGCCTCCCCCGACCAAAATATCAAACATTGTGATTAGCAGCTATAATAATATTTGGTAGATTGCAACTGGATGAAGAAGAGCAGATTTTAACAATGAACCTGGACAAAAACCTTCCCGCGTACACTAAAAAACTCCATTCCATTTTCATTTATAAACACATACCAATAATAGCCTAAAAGATTTCCTAGGTCAAAAAGCGAATCTACAAGGCAACATATTATGTAAAGGCAATCATAACATCATTGTTTGGACATTAGAGAAGCCTAAATTAGAATCTTAAGCTGTGATTATTTAACATAGAAATCCAGTAAGTAGATGAAAGTACATTTTTTTTTAGTACAAAGGAAGGGCCAAGGGCCCAAAGAAAAGCAATTAACTAGCTAACTAACTATTAAGGGCTTACGAGAGCACAAGAGCTAACTTAAGCCAAGAGGGCACAAAGCAAGAAGCTGGCCACCCTCACTAGCATGAGCAGCAAATTTCGCGATCCAGTCGGCACATCTGTTCCCATCTCTTCGAACATGCTGGAAGGAGAGATGCCAGTTCTTGTCACACATTGGAGGATGCTCTGCACAAAGGCATTGGAGTCGGACTTCTTGGGAGCTTTCAAAATGGCCTGAATAGCACTAAGGGAGTCACTCTCAACAATGATATTTTGGCCATGCATGCACCACGCTAGCTGAAGACCTTTTAGAATGGCCCAATATTCAGCTGTTAAAGGGGGGCAAATACCAATGTTACAAGTATAACTTGCAATCCAATCTCCTCTGTCATTCCTAATCAGTCCCCCACAGCAGGCATTGTTAGAGTTCTTCTTGAAAGCAGCATCAACATTCAATTTCCAAACACCATGAGAGGGAGCTAGCCACTGCACGCTAGGGGAATCAAGATGACTAGAGGAACGACCAGCCTGGTGCAGACCTGCCCGCGAGAAATAAATAATATAGGAGGTTAAGAATATGATAGGGTCAAAGGGACGATGATAGTTGGGATCATGAACGTCATTGTTCCTCCAAACCCACAAAAACCAGATGCAAGTGAAGAAAATGTCACGCCAGTTCAGGATTTGAGCATGACTCCATTCGTAAATAATATTTTTTCTAAGCCACTCTTCCAATGGCATGGAGAGGAAGTCCCAGGGAAGGTTACCGCCAAACCACACTCTCCAAACATTCAACGCTTTGGGACAGATCCAAAGCACATGCGAGAGGCCTTCCACAGTACTTGGGAAGGAATGGAAGCTGCTGGGACCACCCCACTTAGAAGTATTGTCTCTGGTAAGAAGGCAGTCGTGAAACACCATCCAGATGAAGGTTTTAATCCTATGAGGCCCTTTCCTCTTCCACACATTTCTCCAAATTTTATCAGGGATCAAGGAATCATAACCCATAATTATCCTATAGACATACTTAACCACTCCAGCTGGAGATGATTTATTCTTCCATATCATGCGATCCTGCCCTCTGCCATCGCACGAAGGAATAATGGCCCTAATGTGCTCAACTACTTCGAAGGGAAGTTTTCTATGGAGAGTATCCAGGTCCCAACTTCCTGTGAGGTTGTCCATAAGATCCACCACCTTAGTATGCCAATCCACCTGATTTATAGGACATAGGTCAAGGTTGTCGAGGGTTGTGTCCAGGTGAGTCCAGTTATAACTCCAGAAGAGAGTGTCTCTCCCATTTCCAACGTCCCAAGTAATGTTATCCAAAAAATTTTCCCAGATTCTGCATAAGCCCTTCCAAAGGTTAGAGTCTTGGCTATAGCTTTTGACTTGTCTTCTGATATCCAACCTCCTCGCATATTTTCCTAGCAGCGTTTGAACCCAGAGAGCGTCTCTATTGTTCAGAATATGGCTAACAACCTTGAAAAGAAACGCGTCATTATGCTGCCTTAAGTTCAAAATTCCCAGCCCACCAACATATGTGGGTTTACACAAAATCTTCCAAGAGACAAGGTGCACCTTCCTCTTCTCCTCAGTATCCCCCCAGATGAAACCACGCTGTAACTGCTCAATATCGTCACAGATGGACACAGGTAAAGATTCATGTTGCATTTGGTAGCTGGGAATCGTACTGATCACCGATTTTGCAAGAGTAGCACGACCCGCGAAAAAGAGCAGGCTGCTTTTGCAGTTAGAGAGTCTCATTTTAACGCGATCGAGAATTCTAGCAAAGTTCTTGTGTCTACCCCTGCCATGGCTCAACATAGATCCTAGGTACAGACCCATGGAATCCGCGTGTTTAAATCCACTAGCCTAGATGATATCGGTTTTGAGTCCCTGGTCAATATTCTTAGAAAAATAGATCAAGGATTTTTCGATACTGACTAGCTGACCAGAAGTGTCACAGAAATTACGAAGGCAGTTCAACATACAGTCCAATTGCAAAAGAGTAGCTTCCCCGAATAAAACCAAATCATCTGCGAACATCAAGAGGGAAATTGGAGGATCAGTTCTACCAACTTTCAAAGGTTTCCAGGTGCTGACCTAAACCGCTTTTGAAATCAGGTGAGAAAGCTTGTCCATGCACAAGACGAAGATGTAAGGTGAGATAGGGTCCCCTTGCCGAATTCCTCTAGAAGGAGAAAAACTCTCAGACCTACCACCGTTCCATAGGACCTGAAAACGAGTAGAAGAAATACAAAAATGGATAATATTGACCAAGACATGAGGAATACCAGCTTCCAATATCACCTTTTGGATGAAATCTCAATTTAATCTGTCATAAGCCTTAGATAATTCAATTTTGATCGACATAAAGGCTTTCTTTCCTCCCATTTTGTTCATAGTATGAGTCAATTCTTGAGCAATGATGACATTGTCATGGATGTTTCTGCCCGGGACAAAACTTGTTGGAAACGGAGAGACAAGCTTGTTCATAAGAGGCTTCAATCGATTGACAATGATCTTGGTAATGGCCTTATGGAAAACATTGCAAAGGGCAATAGGCCTGAATTGTTCTACCCTATCCGGTTTATCAACTTTAGGGATTAGGGCCAAGAGTCTCGTTCAAGGAGTGGATCTCTTCTGGGTTGTGTAACAAACATCTGATATCTTGGCAGATGCTATCAGAAAGGAGGTGCCAATTCCTCTGGTAAAAGGGAACCGGGAAGCCATCAGTTCCAGGAGACTTGTGCGGTCCCATCTGAAAAGTTGAGTTTGGCAGAGATTAAGGGATCCGCCATTCCCATACTCAGATTCAACAATAATCTGGCTAGTGTTCGTGACATCTCCCAGAGGAAGGGTTTCATTCCTGCCAAGGTGATCTTCCTTTTTTATTTTTTATTTTGAATAAATTCAAGGGTATCCTCCTGCCGCAACCGAAGACTAATCCCCATCGAGCAGTGTCGGACCCTTTCGGAGGCAGCTCTCCCAAATCCTTTTTTCTCATTCCCAGAGCTCGAACTCGAGACCTCTGGTTAAGGGACTCAGGCTCCTTACCACCTGCGCCAAAGGAGTTTGGCACAGGTTGATCTTCCTTAGCTTGGAACACAACACAGGTTGCCGTCGGAAAGCTCCCTTCAACTACACAGGGAGGAATAGCCTTAGTATCTGGATCCTCTGTGTTGTTAAGCCTAATCACAGAAATCGAATTCATCAGGCCATCCTCATTTTGCTCAGCGGACATAAGCCTCATGGGGGTTTTTAACTCCTGATCCCTGCAATAGTTTCCTGGATCCTTACAGGGTTGTGGTTGGTAAGTTTCAGCCTTGATATGTGTCTTACCATTTTCCTTTCTACTGCCTTCTGCATGTATGCCTTCCAACGCTTGGGCCCCTTTTTCCTTTATTCGTGACCCCATAGGGCTAGGTCTGATGTGCGTAGTATGGGTATTTCTGATAATACCTAACTTAGTTAACGATATGTCAGTAGAAGAATGCCCTTTCTCACGTTTCGTTTTCTCCGAGGAATAGTGTATTCCTATTGAATCTTTTGGCTTATTGCAAGTAGTCAACTCCTTGGGGACACTTTCCTGACACACTTTAGCCACCTGCTCCTCCTGCTGAACTGATGTTTGACCCTTGTAGGTATCTTCCTGCTCTTCTCCTGACAGCACTGTAAACCTGGACGTCGAGCTAGCCTCGGTTCTGACGTTGGCCACCTTCCACCTGCGAACCTGTCCGTTGCCGATCTTCTGGGGCTGAGATTTGCCATGCGCCTCCGCCTGGTTTTGAGGTGTAACCTTTGGTTTGCTTCTTCTAGGATGTTTCTGGACTACCATCCATGAACCAAAGGCTTCTGCAGGTGTCTCACATGTAGTATCCTTTATCTTCAAGATGCTTGACACAATTGTTGTCGCCGTTGGAGTTGGTTTCTGTTTCTCCCCTGAATCTACACCGCCACTGCACATGTCCTTACGGTGTCCATAACGGCCGCACCCAAAGCATATAAGGTGCAGGCCCTCATAGGCTACATTAAATGTCCTCCCCAGCACATGGAATTGGGATATGAAACTCTTCCTCAAATCCACCTCAATGCAGATGCGAGCATACTTGGTTTTTTCGTGTATTCTCCTACTCCGCTGTCTGACTTGCGCAAAGAGTTCTTGTCCACCTTTATTGTCTTGCCAAGGAGATTTCCTATTTTCCACAAGTGAAAGGAAGAGTAGAGCTCTATTGGTAATCCTGGAATCCTTACCCAAACTGCCATCCTATTGACTTGCTCATCATAGGGATCAAACATTGGTCTCCAACGTTGAACCACTACATAATGATCCATAACAATCCAAGGACCCTCTTGAAGTACATGCTGGTAGTCCTTGTCATCCTTGAAGTTAATAAGGATATATCCATTATCCAGATCAATCACTTCAAAGGTACCTGAAAGATTCCAGATCTTTAGAAGCCTGGTCATAAGGAATCGATTATTTAATCATTTTCCTAAGAGTTTTATGATCAAAGCTTTCCTCCACTTTTTGCAGTCCTCAATGTGCTGGCTCTTAGATAAATAGTACACTGGACACAAAGGGTTCTCTTGGTGTATAGGAAGCTCCTCCTCCAGTAGCCCGTACTGTTCCTCTTCCATATCATCTACTACCTCACTGTCTCCCAAGGTATTATCCCCGTTTAGTTGAAGGACCATATCCTTGTAGGACACATGTTTTCTACCGTGGACAACATCTCCTATGGACATATCAATTTTGCATCCAGATGGTGCAACAGAACTTTGTAGATTACTAGGGACACTATAGTCTTTTTTGGAGTGATCTAATGATGACATGCATTCAAGTTCTGGTTTAGTAGCAGAGAGTCCTTCTGGTGAGTCCACTGGCTGCAGGGCCTTGGGAGAAAGTTCTGCTACAGGTATTTTACCTTGCATCAAGTTTTCAGCTAATATGACACTTTTTTTTTCTGAACCAGAGCATCCTTTAAAAAGGAAACCCTTGATGAATCAACATTGGACATATTTTTCTCAGCTTCAGACGTCATAGAAGGTTCCCCACAGAGTTTATTTTCCACTATACCATTTGGAACTTCAGTCAATATGTGGTTTGAAGTTGAAGAATCTCTATTTCCATTCACATTTGCCTTCATATTATCCTTCTTAACAATGTCAACAGGCTTCCTTGGAATAATACTTTTTCTATCACGAACATAAAACAATATGTAAGCTTGCTGATTTAAAACTTCACGCTCGCTGACATGACTCACCTGTTGCAACAGAGAAAATTGGGTTAAAATGATGAGTGACTTATATGAGGCAAGAATAGGGTACCCTTGTGTGGCTTTATGATAGTGTTCCTCCAAAAAACAGTCATCAATACAATAATTCACAAGTTATGCAGTTTATTTTCATAGCATATAATTCATCAATAGAATAATTCACAAGTTTTTTTGTGTGGATAAAGGTGTTGTTGATGTTGATATAATTCATCAGACTTCTATGCATAAAAGCAGCAGTACTTGTCCAGTTCTACAAACAAAAAACCAAACTCAGCCAAGAATTTGGAGGTATCTCAGAGTTGCAAGGGAAGACAACACCCAATCACCAAAAACAAACAAACATTGACGCAACAATAATGTCAAATTCCAAAGAGGTAACCATTATGAATAGACTAACTAGAGTTCGAAGAAACGAAATGCTATTCTACAATGTAATATTTACTCTTTTTTCTAGTTCCCTCGTCTCTAGAGACACTGACTACTTCTCACTTTCTCAGTACATTGCCAAGAATTGCAAAAACCATAGCACTAGAAAAAGAGAATTAGATAGGCATATTTTCATTACCTGGTTGTCATCCAAGGTATACCACATGTTATTCGAAGTGCGAACATAGCAATAATAGTGGCCAAAATGAGTGCTGGAACCAGAATGAACTAGAACCCCATAAAGAGAATACTTCACATCCCCATCCTGCTAAACAGAAGAAAGTTGAAAGTAAGAAGTGTAACATAACCATATTATAAGTTACAGACACAAATAGAAGGCAGTCAAACAACATAGCAAATATTTTGAAACAAAAAACTGTGAAAAATCTACTAAGCTTGTCCTTTTAAACATAGTAATCCTTCCACTGGCAAAACAAGTATTAGGGACATGATTTTTCCATCTTATCCAACACAAGTTTTGGAAGAACAACAAAAAGATATTTGCACAGAAAGTGAGATAATATATAACTTAAAAAAGAACATTGCTTACATATGAGCCACTAACAAAAGGTTTTAAGTTCAGCTCACAACCAAACTGAGCATTCTTTTTAATCTTTTGCCCAGGATCGGGTGCATGGAACCACTTAAGATGAATTGTTAACACATATGGTGCCTTATGAATTGTAAGCTGCTTGAGAGCTCTAACTTTTTGCTTGCATCATTTACAATGGTATTGCCTCTCCCCACCATCCAACCATTCTGCAGCTATGAAATTTGAAAGTGCTTTTTGCAATGAATCTGCCTTGAATATATCAAGACTTAAATCTAAGAATGGATCAAATTTTATGGAGCCATATGAACACTGCTGGCATTTC